>NW_017307040.1:16938-43857 GCF_000935625.1 Nanorana parkeri
GACATCGTCTCAGGCAGCGCTTCACCTAGGGACCCCCATCGGAATCACCGAGGGATAGCCCTGGGTGGACCGTGCCTGTGCAATGTGTATCAATACGGCCGCCTGAATTCCAGGGGCAAATACGACAAGGTGACAACGCAAGAGCAGAATTGAGATACAGTTGTCACCCTGTCTAAGCACGAACCTTAATGGCAGGATCACCATGTATTATTTTAATAAAAGCTGCAGATTTAAAAAGATTGAAGTCACTTTTTGAAAAGCATTACCATGTTAAAGCTTAGAGGGCCTTTAAGGTCCTTATTGCACATTCACACATAAATGGCCACTTTAGACAGGAGCCAATTAACCTACCAGCATGTCTTTGGCGTGTGGGAGGAAACTGGAGTACCCGGAGGAAACCCACGCAAGCACAGGGAGAACATGGAAACTCCATGCAGATAGTGACCTGACCGGGATTTGAACCGGGGACCCCCAGTGCTGCAAGGCAGAAGCGCTAACCAGTAATTATATACCTGCGGAGGGGACATTAGACTGTAAGCTCCATGGTAGCAGGAACTAACGTGCATGCTCTGTATATTCTACATGCAGTGCTGACCACGCCAGCTACATAACAATTGATGAAAGGAGACGCGCAGACAGGTGTTTTAGCTGTTTTGTATGTGGACGTCTCAGCTGTCACAGAAACCCCCAATAAAGAGGACCTGTCAGTCAACGCTGACATTTGTTTTAGGCTGTGTGATGAAGGAGGGTGACTGACAGTTCAACCTCCCAAAGGAATTCTCGGCAGCTGCAACCATTCCTCGTCTCTTTCACACATCTGGCCGGACAGAACAATCCTTACTGTAATTAAAAGCAAAAAATAAATAAATATGTGTTTTTGGTAAATAAGTGCAGATGGTGAGCGGATTCGGCTTCAGAGAAGGTTTTTGGGGCTGGGAGGAAATGTTTGCATCAGATGAAGATACAATAACTGTCTGCAAACACATTTCATGGCCATTCATTTCAATTCCTCCTTCATAACCCGTCCGTGACCACAAACATTACAATTATCGATTGTAATTGCATTGCCAATATTATTATTATTATTATTTTTATACAGGATTTATATAGCACCAGCAGTTTGCACAGCGCTTTACAATATAAGAAAGACATTACAATCACAATACAATTCAAGACAAGATGGTAAGGAGGGCCCTGCCCCTGAGGGCTTAGATCGCCTAAAGGCATTCAGAGTGGGAGATAGTCGGACAGGTTGGGGTAAAGAGTTCCAGAGGATGGGAGAGACTCTAGTGAAGTCCTGGAGAGACCTGCGGAAAGGTGGATGGCATTTAAAACAATATAATAATAATTGGAAGAAGATGATGATGAATATAAATAATAATAATAGAAAGAAGATGATGATGAATATAAATAATAATAATAGGAAGAAGATGATGATGAATATAAATAATAATAATAATTGGAAGAAGATGATGATGAATATAAATAATAATAATCATCATAAAAAAAACAAAATTAATCAATGTAAAATATTTTAAGTGTTTACATTTATTCAGCGCGTTCAATGACTATGAGTTTACACGTTGTTTTTTTTAATCACGTTATAGACTGTCAGGTAATGTTCCGCTGACTTGTTGCATGTATGGTGTTCTCTTAATTGCTGTGCTGAATAATTGTGTTAAATGATCTCGGCGGCAATCAATCAGTTCCTCGATATTTTTGTTTTTTTAAAGAAATAACTTTTCAGGAAAGACATGTGCAGCGCTATGACGATGAATAAAGTAACCAACGAGTGATAAGAATGCGCGAGCGTGCTGGTATAACGCCCCAGATAAATCATCTCTGCTTATAAGACATTAGAAAGTAGGTCACAATATATTTTACAGTTTATGCAAATTCTATGGAAACATCTTCAGCTCGTTATCTAATACATGTTACATCTTATAGAGACAAAGAGCCTCGCATATCAACTGGGGCCCCTGACATTCCCGGGGGCCACACGTAATATTTAGTATATGTAACATTATCAGAGTCTGCTGACATACTGCAAAATACACTGAGTGGCCAGATTATTATGACCACCCCATCAGTACTTCGTTGGGCCGCCTGGTGACTCCACGAGATGAAAGGTGATGAGAGGAATCTGACACGGCACTGTTGCCCTTCTGTTGTCTTGTACCAGTCTTGCCCCTCCCCCGTTCTGCCCTAACATTGACTAGTCGCTGACGGCCACAATTCGCACGTTCAGACCCAGATTTTCGGCTGACAGTCCGGTCTTTAAACACTTTAACAACAGCTGCTCTTGAACATTTAACAAATTCTGCTGTTTTGCTGATACTCGCTCCATGGCTCCGAGCGCCAACAATCATCTCACGTTCAAAGGCTGTTAAATCGCGTTGTTTACCCGTATCTTCAGGAAAAAAAATCAATTTAAAAAATATAAACAAATAGTCAAATTTGAAAAAAAATAAAAGATATTTTAAAGAAAAAAAAAATTGGAGCGGAGCTAGCGGTGACAGCCAGCTCTGCCCAACTGTTTCCTATTAGCCGGAACCTGCTAGAGTCTTCTAGCAGGTCCCAGCCAATGAATAACAACTGGGCAGAGCCGGCCGTCCGCCCAGTTGTTATTGTTTAATGACAGATCAGCGTCCCCAGGTTCCGTGCAGCTGTCATTTGCGGAACGTTCTCCCTGCTTCGGCTGTCACTTCGGCTCAGTCAAGCCGAAGCATATGGGTTAGGCTCGGCTAAGCCACTTGACTGCCTTCGGCTGCTGCACGGGCTATTGTGAATAGCACATACAGCAGCCCTTCGGTTCGACTGAACCCAAGGGCTCTGGCGGCTAGACATGTGCGATTCGGTTCGTTCCGAAATTCGTTTTGAACGAATTTTCGGAAATTCGGAGAACTATAAATCTTGTGTGCTTGAAGCAATGTGTTTATGAATATAGACTGTGGATTAGTGCGGGAGGAAGAACCCCCTGCCAGGTTTTATTGCTCATTCTCTACTTGTACTAGTGATCCCACTATCACCAGGACAGAGAGTGAGGGAAAATAGAGGTCATTTCCCTCATTTCGGAGAGGTTTGCACTCACTTCCTGTTTTGTCTACATGACAGGAAGAGTAGGAAAATCTCCCCAATGGGTTACAGATGGCAAAACAAAGCCTGACAGGGGTTTTACCCTTTCCCTACTCTATCCAAAATGGAAAAAGTAGTCTAATATAAGTTGCTCAGTTATTTCACTTCTTTCTTAGGCCTCATTCACACGAGAAACGGCCGGCACGTACAGCTCCGTGCTGCGTGCGCGGCCGTATCGGGCAGCTCCCGGGAAGGACAGGTGCTGGGTGTGATTAGTACGCAGCCCCTGTCCTTCTCTATGGGAGTATGTAGCCGTACGCCGCCCTACGCTTACCTCAAGTGCAGGTCTGCAAGGGTACGGGTGACCCGGCTCGGACGAAGCCAGGATCCATCCTGTCAGCGTACGAGTACAGCCGCGTACTCCCATAGAGAAGGACAGGGGCTGCGTACTAATCACACGCAGCACCTGTCCTTCCCGGGAGCTGCCTGATAAGGCCGTGTACGCAGCACGGAGCTGTACGTGCCGGCCTTTTCTCGTGTGAATGGGGGATTACTGGGGACCAAATGATTTCTATACAGCACACGCCTTCCATCCAGTGTCAAAAACCATGTTGTATAGAAACCAACACACAGAAATGAGAAGCTGCGGAATGAAATCATCTACTGATTCACCTTAGCTGAGCCTCTCCTGCTTGACCTCTGCCTGCCGAGTCTGGGCAGGTTTTTTGTTTTGTTTAAAGCATGCCCTTCTAAGAGGATCCTGAAATGCCCTTTTAAATGTAACGTCACACACAGAGAGAAGAAAAGCTGGTCGCACCCCAGAGTCCACTGGGATAATTGATTGAAGCTTATACCACATTAGTGATGTCCAGCTCAAGGTCCACCCCCTTTAACGCGTTAGACCCAATTACGGGCTTCGTCATAGAAATCTATGACTAAGCCTGTGATTGGGTGAAGCGCATCCAGGTGGACCTTGGACTGGACATCAGTGATGTGGTATAAGCTTCAATAAACTTTTCCAGCAAATGTGCTCCACCCACTGACGCGTTTCATCCAATCTTAGTTTAGCTTAGCTTAGTGATAGATCTCTATGACTAAGCCCGTAACTGAGTGAAATGCATCAGTAGTGGTGGACCCCTTTGGCGGGACATCAGGGATGTGGTACAGGCTTCAATAAACTATCCCAGTGTGTGGCCAGCTTTTCTTCTGTTTGTATGGGCTCATGCAGCAGAAAGCACCCGGCTCATTCGTTTCCTGAGCCATGGAGGATTCTTTTGTGTGTTCTCCTTTCACACACAGAGGCTAAAATCTGCATAAAGGATAACAATAAACAGCAGGAACTGTGACCTGGCTGTACCTCTGATGGTAGCTCTCGGTGGACAGTAAAAGAAAGGCAAAATATATATTTGTAAACTTGCTTGAATATATTGAAGCTTCTTATGTGTCTCAGAAATCCCTTACCCCTCAGGTATGTAAAGCGTGCTGCAAAATACCTTAATCTCACGTCATAGAGGCACTGCGCCTCTCCGGTAGTGAAAGGGTCTCGTACTGTGGAAAACGCGCATTTTCCGCTACTCAGCCACCATGAGAGCGCCTGGGAATCCCCTCTAACTTGTCTCGTAGAGAACCCCTCTAATTGGAACTCTGCAAAGAGCATCCATCCCTTTAATCTGATTCTATCAGCAGCTTGAAACTATGGCAACAAAAGTAGATTAAAGGGAGAGGGAAAAAAATGTTATTATTCCGAGCCAACGTCACGCGCAGATTTTCTCTCGTAGCGACATCAGCGAGAATATAATAGGAAAAAAAATAGACGTTGTCATTGTTTTCCCTCTAAACGCACGCTCGTTTTTGTTTTTTTTCGCAGACAAAATCTGCAGCGTGATGAAGAGATTAACTCTGTCCTAGTTGTGGAAGTTCTGGGTGACATCCATTGCTGGTGATCAGTAGACTATGCTGCGGTGCTTCATAGAAGTCTTAGTAATATAGGGCCGGCCATTAGGGGTGCAACCAGAAATCACAGGGCCCCATAGCAAAATTGTGTATGGGCCCCTAGCAAAAGTTTGTATTGGCCCCTGTAATTTCTAGTTATGCCCCTTGCAGAGCCCACCTGAGATCCCACCCAGCCCACCTGAGAGTGACCCTGCAGAGCCCACCTGAGATCCTGCAGAGCCCACCAAAGTCTCTCTTTATGGTGGACTCTGCATGGTCTCAGGTGGGCTGGTCACACCCCTGCACACCTCTTACCTGTCAGCCCTCTCCACCGCCAGGTCCCGCTGGCGCTCCCTGCCTCCTCCTCCGTTGCCGGGCCCCGCTTCCTCCTCCGCTGCCGCCGATGACGAGCCCCACCTCCTCCGCTGCCGCCGTATAAACGTCCCCTCCTGTCTCTGCCAGCATCCATCACCAAGATGGCCTGGCTCCCGGCAGGTATCACCAAGATGAGCGCGCATGCGCGAGACATCATCACGTGCATGCGTGATGACGTTGTGCGTGTGCACGATGACGTCACAGCGGGGTGTCACCCGGTACCTGCTCCACGTGACACCCGGCCTTGGGACGCCCCTGATGGCACCATCTTTGTTCAGGGATTATCCAGGGTTAACATCTACTTGTTGGGTCAGATATGACACAGTCATGTAAATCCTGGTGGGTTGGACTTGATGGACGTATGTCTTTATTCAACCCCAAATACTATGTAACTGGTACTTGTGCACTCCTAACCCTGCTGGAGCCTCTCACCTTGTGACTTGCTACAATGCTGTGCTCTGATCACTGGGGGAGAGGAGACTGAGGAAATGCTTCCTCCTGTCTGCAGTAGGTTGATGACATCATCTCAGCCTAGGCAGAGTCACCGGACTGGAGCTCAAGAATGCAAAAGCTGGAGCTCTTTGGAATAATGATGCTGTTGTTATATAGTGTGACGCTAACAGAATGGTGAACTGAAATGTCACTTTAACAACTGTTTGGTTGCTATACACAACACCATCATTTGTCAGTTTACATCCTCAATCATAAGTCAAGTAGTCTGAAACAGAAAACTTCCAAATGCAGAGTTTCTTTATTATCGTTTGTAACTTGAAATGCGTTGGCGGGTCCCAGTGGACAGGAAAGGAAACACAGCATCCTCCCGTACCGCTCCCTGAACCGCCGCTGGTCTAATGTCAGGCACCATCCAGAAAAGACCATGATTAAGTCATCTCCCACAGCCACCCGCTGCAAATGATTGCAATTGTGGCAGTGAAGGATCACCTTGACCTAGTTTAAGACTTGTCTTTAACAGCGAGGGCCGCGTGCTTTGTCGCATTCCCTTTTTTTTTTTACACCACTTTTTCGCTGCAGTCTATGTATTAGAGACACTGCTAGGTTGTATGAAGTGAGACAGCGTCATAGATGTGTGATTCCACATGACTCAACGATATACATGTCTCGCTGAGGGAAAAAAAAATTGAATACACGAACTGCATATTCCCTATAAACGCGCATCTTGGAAGCAATTAAAGACTATCCAGAACATTATAATGCATTTTATATGTTCTTGATCATCACACCAAAATTCACGCCTATTCTGACACTACATGATTTCTTTTCAGTTGCTGAGTGCCTGCCCAATAGCCTAGTGCACAGCTGCCGGTATGGTGCTGAGATACAGTGTTTGGGTCTCATTGCAACAGTAGAAAATACAGCATGTCACCAGCACACCAGGATCAAGTGTCCAGAGTCGTCTTTATAGATGCATGTACATCTTGTCACAAAGGAGGCAACGTTTCAGGGCCATTTTGGGTCCTTTCATCAGGTACATCATATTTTGCCTGATGAAGTGACCCAGAGGAACCTCGAAAACTTTGCTTCCTTTGTGAGAGGATATACATGTGTCGATCAAGATGACTTTGGACACTTGATCCCGGTGTGCTGGTGACATACTGTATTTTCTTGGATCTTGGTGCTGGTGACATACTGTATTTTCTTGGATTTGAGCAGCGCCATCCGCTGTCACTTCAGCACCCATCCTCAAGCGGTATATTGGCAAGGAGTGTGGTGGGATATCTATTGGGCTTCATTGCAATGGTAGTCATGGCCATTGTTACAGACACCTAGAAATGCATGAATTAGGAAGTAGCGTTTTTTCGGTATCAAGTACGAGTACCGATATTTTTTTTGTCTTTAGTATTCAACGATACCGAATACGCATACCGAAGTCACATTAAGGAAAGCGGTCGGCGTGTAGTGACTTCCTGATTAGCCGGGAAGCCGGCTCCATGCTCCCTCGTCACCAGGTGATGAGAAAGCATGGAGCTGGCTTTCTGGACAATCAGAGAGCCTGGGGTGGTTAATGACTCGCCACCCGGCTTTCTGATTGGCCAGCTTCCTGACAAATCAGGAAGCCGGGCGTTGTGCCATTACAGGCCCCCCGACTTTCTGATTGGCTGGGAAGCCAGCTCCATGCTTTCTCGTCACCAAGTGGTGACAAAGGAGCATGGAGCCGGCTTCCCGGCCCATCAGGAAACCGGCTGGCATATACTGACTCGCCTCCTGGCTTCCTGATATCGGAAGTTCCAGTATCAAAGAACAAGCATCAGGAGTGCCAAATACTCGGTATCGGTACCAATACTAGTATCGGTATTGGTGCATCCCTATTAAGAAGTATCAGCAAAGGTACAAGAAAAGAAGAGATTTAAACAGAATTTTAGGTGTGTACCAAAACTAGCAACATATAATTTTCTAGGCATCTGCTGAAGCAGGGCAGTTCCTCCAAGTGATGGATTTTTAGGAAGTATGCAGTAGGCACTAACTCCTGATAATAAACAAAACTTTACAGCAGGGGTTCTTACCTGTTTTATAATTACAGACCCCCAACGTATTGCCCAGTATGTCCTCAATCCCCCTTCACCAGACTGTCAAAATCATCATCATCATCACCTGTCCTATTAGGTACCAGCATGACTTCAAAAGATGTCAATATCTTTGGTTTTTACTTTACATGACTATAGCTAGGAACAGCTGAAAGAAAATGATAAAGATTTTATCACATTTATTTATATAAAATGACAAATACACAAGCTATTGCGATTTCTGCTACTGTTTTGTCAATTTATTTACTTTTGATTGCATATTTTCAGCAATTATATTAATAAGCATAAACATGATGGAAATGTACATAGTATGAGTACAGAGAACGCATGTAGATTTTGCTCAGGGCAATTGATCCGTTTTAGAATCGAATTGTCTTTGCTGTTGTTTTTGTACAAGCTAAACATTGATGGAATTGATGGATGGAATTGATGTACAGTTACCATTTACCATTTAAGGTCAAGTTGATTTCTGTACTTTAAATTCAGGTTCAGTATTGCAGAGAATCCTGTTTCAGTTTTTAAAAAAATGTTCAGAGATTCAGCCTAATACCTCCATCATTTGGTTTGCAGACCCACAAGGGGCATGGGTACTCTAATTACAAACCCCGGGTTTACAGGGTGGACTCTAAATAAAGCTAACGTTTTTCAGCTTGGTCATAGATAAATAACAACTCTTTAATAATCATGCTTTACCATTGCTATTGCCATGGCCAATTGTGGTCTTTAGTGATCTTCAAATTTGGAACCTTTCTTCCTTCATAGCTTTTCATTTGGCTTTGTCTTTTACCAGGTTAATGTTCAGCTTGATGTCATGGCTGCCTGTCATTTCCTGGATGTCATCCATCCACCATGTTCTTTGTCTCCCTTCTTTTCTCTACCTTGCTCTATTCCACAACCTTGCATAGTTCCTCTCCAGCCAAGTGTATTGCACTATGAACAACAAACTGGCATTTTCCCTTCAATATTCCTTCCAACAGATGTGGTTTTGGCTTCACTGACTCTTTATATCAAATGCTCAAGCAGGGTCACGAGGGCAAGCTCGACCCCCAAGACAGCTACCACAGTCCATAGGCTGGTTTCCATCTGGCTCCCTCTACACAATCTTCAAGGAATCCTTAGCCCCATTCTACCCAGACTTAGCCTATGATTGTAATGATTGTAATCTTCAATACTCACTTTAGCCTCAGAGTGGTCACCTGGCACATCAGCCCTCATGGCCAGAACAGAACCTCCACAGATGCCACGCATCATGAGAGCAGGAGTCTATCTCTTGCGGTCCTACGTCCCCCCATGGCTGCCTGCCATTTCCTGGATGTCATCCATCCACCATTTTTTCGTTTCCCTTTCCTTTCCCTACCTTGCTCTCTTCCACAACCTTGCATAGTTCCTCTCCAGCCAAGTGTATTGCAATATGGCCAACAAACTGGCATTTTCTCTTCAATATTCCTTTCAACAGATGTGGTTTGGCTTCACTGACTCTTTGCAGCACCTCTTCATTTGTGATCATGTCTGTCCAGCTGATTTTCAAGGTCCTCCTGTAGCTCACAGTTTAATACCTGTGATCTTCTTTTGTAGAGATATTGTGAGGGAAAAAGTTATATAACCATTAAATAACCGTTATATAACGTTAAACACCTAAGAAAGGACCAGGCTTTGGTTTGTAGCAGTCTTTTCTTTGTGCTTAGAGAGAGATTGTTCCTCCTCAGCTCTTTGTGTCTCCAGAAACCTTGGCCTTGGTGATTCCAGCTTTGACGTCAACATCGCTCTTCAACTTTTCATTTAGCCATATTTCAAGGTACTGGAAGCTTGTTACTTGCTCTATTCTTTTATTTTCAAGTCATAATTTTACTGCTTTGTGTCTTTTGTCGTTTACATCCATGCCTTTTGGTCAATTGGTTGTTTATTAAGTTATGCTTTCATTTTTTTTAATAGGCCTGCACTGTGGGGGTTCTGTTCTGGCCGTGAGGGCTGATGTGCCTGGTGACCACTGGGAGACTAAAGTGAGCATTGAAGATTACAATAATAGGCTAAGTCTGGGTAGAATGGGGCTAAGGGTTCCTCAAAGATGGTGTAGAGGGAGCCAGATGGAATCCAGCCTATGGACTGTGGTAGCTGTCTTGGGGGTAGAGCTTACCCTCATGACCGGGCTTGAGCATTTGGTATTTGCAAGCTAGGGGCTTTGGACCATTTGAAACTAAGCAAATCTGGAATTATTGAAGGTGTATGTCCCAGTCCTGACCCAAATTAAGCTGGCCTCCTGCATGGTAACACGCAAAGTGCAGCAGTACTGCATTGTCCCAAACTCCCCTTCCCCGACAGGCTGCTGCATGATCATGAGGGCAAGCTCTAACCCCAAGACAGCTATCACAGTCCATAGGCTGGTTTCCATCTCGCTCCCTCTACACAATCTTTGAGAAACCCTTAGCCCCTTTCTACCCAGACTTAGCCTATTACTGTAATCTCCAATGCTCAGTTTAGCCTCAGGGTGGTCACCAGGCACATCAGCCCTCACTGCCAGAACAGAACCCCCACAAATGCCACGCATCATGAGAGGAGGAGTCTATTTCTTGTGGTCCTACATCCCCCCATGCACAGGGAGCATGAGGGGGCATATAAGACCCATGGGGATAGGCCACTGCTCTTACCTATAGAACCTTACCTCCTGGGGAAGAGGAGTTTGGGGTAGCACAGGAGCACAATTAAAGGGAAAAGATGAGCAAAATGATCAATGAGTAACCATTTATCCTCATTGACTGTGAAAGCTGAGTCCACAATTGGTCTTTAGAATCTGTATAAACTTGTTTGGCGGTCCATTAACACAATAATTTATAGAGATCTCTATGTCAGACCTAAAAGAGGAACAGACATAGCGGGATCTCTGATAAAATAATCTTGAATCACGTCCTCTGCTATCATTTAGGCAAAGTGACCGGAGAAGGTTTCCAGTTGTCAGGAAGCTTCTAGGTGTGCGCAAGTTGTTGGGATTCCCGAGGGGGGGGGGTAGACACTTCCTGTCATGTCCTTCGAGGTTTGGCAAAGCAAGATTACAAAAGTGAAACAAGAGTATAAGACCTGTTATGTGAACAGCGCACCGGCTATTTATGCCGCCTGTGAAGGATCCCAGAGGATAGAAAGACGCACAAAAGGATGAGAGACGTCACTCCCTTGATTGGCCTGCTGGCCCCAGTGGTGTTCAGGCACACGTAATCCTCATGTGCTATTGTGCTCTTCATTAAAGTATTACCTTGATTTATTGTAACATCTTTCTAAGAAGATCCCCTGAAACCATGTTAGTCTTCATGTCACTTTTACGTACCGCTGTCACCCGCTCCCAGCTATCGGCTGTGATATTCCAAGCACAAAGCCGGGGAGATGCATAAAGAAAACCTGTAGAATATGTAGACTGCCACTGCTGACCTGTCCTTCTGAAAATGTTATACTGATCCGGCAATCTTAGTACCGAATCAAAGGTCCGGATCAAGAATAAGGACCAGGAGTTGTGATGTTACCCTGGCTTTAATGCTGCATGACTGCTTCGGGTTATTCGCTCAGAAAGTCTCAAAGTCAGTGGCAGCCTGGCAACTAGTATTGAAAGAACTAAGCTGCTGGGCACCTCCATCTTTAATGAATATCAGCACCCCCGGCAGACTTAGAATTGACGTAAGCACAGGCAGTTAGGATTAAGGGGGGCCACAGCTATGAGATACAGGTGAGTGTACATCTGGAAGTTGGTGGTTGGGGAGTAAATTAGTTAGGAGGGGGATTGCTAAGTGCACTTGGCCTTTAAAGGAGAATTATGAGGCGAGTGATTTTCACTCAGCCTCATAATCTGAGCCCACCTGTGACAATGAAACTGTCACAGGTCGGCTCAGTAGATCGGGAAGTGAGCGAACACATACCATCGCTCGCTCACTTCTCGACCTATCCCTGCAGAGAGCCGTGACTGTCACTCACGGCTCCCTGCAGGGATCCCCCCTTCCCTGTCCAATCCTCCAGCGCTGACTAGCGAAACGGACAGGGGAGGGGGCGGGCACAGCTGGCTCTGCCTCTGGAAAAGCAGAGCAAGCTGTCAATCCCGCAGCTGGGTTGATCCAGACAGTATTGTAGCACGCTAGTTTGTGTTCTCCCGGGACCCATAGGAGAACTATGGGGAAAAGCCCTGACCCCATAGTTCTCCTTTAAATCTAAAGGAAGGACTACAAGGTGACAACATGCACTTGCAAGACTTTAAAACTCTTTGACTTTGACTTTCCATCCTTTGCTTCAGTAAAACTAATTTAAGGCACATTGGCTATGCATAACTTCAAAAAGAAGCTGAAGGGTGATTCAGTCTTTCAGTACCCACCCCGTTTTGGTTGGAGTTACCCTTCAAGGATGTATAAACAGGCAGCCAGGGCTGCTGTGGAACTGCAAACCAAAGCAATGCAATGCTGGAATTTGCATTTCCATCAAAGCTGGAGCTCACAGACCACCTCGAGCCGGTGTCCCGCTTGTGCGTCACGTAGCAATATTGCCCTCCGAGAGACCTCTCTGAATGGGGATTCCTGGGTGGGTTAGCTACTTAGCAAATATTTCTTGCTGGATACCTCAGGATATATCTATCCAAATAATGCTATTAATAATCCAGAGCCAGCGCCGGGCGTGGAGGCCCCCTCCTTGGACGCTTTCGCAGGGACCCCTCATGAGGATACAGGCAGAGTGAAAACAGACGCAGAAGCTGAGCCTGTTAACATTGTGTAACTGAGAAGATTCCTTTAATTAGGAACAGTGGAAAAATTGTCAAGAGGGATCCCGCCACGGCATTAAACCTCGGAGCTGAAAATCAGGGTCCACTTAAAGTGTAATTCAACTTTTTATTAAAAACATCATTAGATTTTTTTTTATTTACACACAGATTGAGAAAGGATGCAAAAGTGTCCTTTAATGTAAAACATCGGGTCATACATAATTGTGGTCGAACATTTGAGAAACGACAATACAGACACGCTTGTGGATAGGAACATGTGATTCAGATTGGTGAGGTGCCGCCATTTCTACATTGGAGGTTTAAAGGGAAATTTTGCTTTTTCCATGCAAAGCAACAGGTTCCATTTAGTATTGCCTCCCCCCTGTAGCTGCAGTACCCACCTTCCTCTCCCTTAATTTGGTCAATGGGGGTGAATATGTTACTGGCAGGATCACAAGGTCGAAATAAAGGAAAAAGAGCCTAAAAAGGTCAAAACAAATGTAGCCGCCAGATCTAAGGACTTGTAAGGTGCAATATGTTGTATTTCTGCTTTTGGGTTTATATACGCTGGCAATGGAAATTCCACCTTATACACTTTTTCATAAAAGCAAAAATGTGCATAAATGATAATTTTTTTGCATTAAAGTCAGTAGAGCTGCTTCAGCTGTTGTGGAACTACAAATCCCAGGAGGCATTGCAAGACTCTGACAGCCACATGCATGACTCTTAGGTCTCGTTCACACCTAGGCGTATTGCATATGCGCGTCTGTCGCGCGACCGTCGCGCGTTTCCGAAGGCTACTTGGCTGTATCCCAATGGAAACGCGCAACAAAACGGCCCAAAGTAGTACCTGTACCTTTTCAGGCGTGGGCCGTTTTGTAGCGCGTTAGGGACGGGCGGAAATACGCCAAGGTGGGAACGAGACCATTGAATACAATGGGATTTATTTTTTTGAGCGTTTTGTAGAGCGTTCGTCGAGCGTAGAACGCGCTACAAAACGTTCAGGTGGGAACGAGAGCTAAGAGGCAGATGCATGATGCAACTGGGATCCAACCCCAGCTGTAGGGCAAAAGTTTGCCTGCTCCTGCAGTAAAGCATTGCAATTGCAATCAGCGGATGGGGGGTGCATTACTCTGGCTCCTGCACGTTCTTCCTCCCGTCCATCTCCATACCGGGTTACAAATATTCAGTAACATGAACGGGAGGCACTGGCGGAACTACCAGTGTCCCAACAGTCGCATGGTTCGCAGCAGTCGCATCGTGCGACTGGGCCCTGGTGTTCGGCCACTTGGGGGGGTGGAAAGGAAGAAGAGGGCTCTGCCCTAGTAATTGCCAAGGTGCCGACATTGCCTTCTGGGACTACACCCATGCACTACTGTGGTAACCAATAAGGTGCTGATGCACTACTGCGGTAATCAATAAGGTGCTGAAGATGCCTTCTGGGACTACACCCATGCACTACTGCGGTAACCAATAAGGTGCTGACGTTGCCTTCTGGGACTGCACACATGCACTACCGCGGTAACCAATAAGGTGCTGACGTTGCCTTCTGGGACTACACACATGCACTACTTTGGTAACTGGTGAGGCGCGGACATTTTTTGATAGGGGCCCTTCATGATTTCTTGCAACTGGACCATGAGGTTTGTACTTATGCCCCTGATGGGGGAAAGAAATACATGGACAATAAGTGCAGTGACATCACTGATCTTGTATTGAGAACATAAAGGGGTAATATCAGTTTTTGGAGTTCAGCTTTAACAGAAGTAAATAGGAAGATAGAAGAAAAAAAATGGGCCATAGATAAGGTCCCATTGGGGTTTGATCAGACTCTTGTCCAGTGTACGCCAGAGAATAGCAGCAGCCATTAAAGTCTTCTCACACTGGTATTTAGCTTGCTTACAGATCTGCCTTTAAAACTTTCAAATATATTTGTGTTATTTGCAGCACTTTTCTATTAAGAGTCTCAATTATTCAGCTGACTTTTCCACAAGCCCCTTCTGCATCATTTCCCTCCATGGTTCCTCCTCCCCCCATGTACATTTTAGAACTTACACAAGCGCGCAGCCGGCTCCTGTTTTATACGGCGCCGTGTCACTTACATCAGGGAACAGCTCCCTCTAAAAGTCATTTTCAGTTGTGTCTGTTGGAGGCGATAATTAAACACCCCTCGTTGTTTCTATTAACCTTTGAATCAGTGCCCACCTGTAGAGGAACACAGCTGCGGGTGCAGAATTAACCCCCCCGCGACATGCCGACCGCGGTATACAGGATACAATGGCAGCACAGGAGAAACTTCAACAAGCTGCCTGTTTATGACTGCTTGGATCCCAGATGCCCAACCTGCGGCTCGAGGGCCATGTGCGGCCCTTTGGTATTTGTTGTGCGTCTAGGGTGGCCACCTTTTCTTCAAGCGTAACCCGAATTTTTCCAAAACTGGAGCAGACAAAATCTGGAGCATGTCAACCCATCAACTTCTCTCTTTCATTTTCAAATCTTAAGTGAACAAACTGAAGAGAGAAGCTGATTGGCTGCCAACTGCTCCAGATTTTGTCTGCTCCAGTTTTGAAAAATTCCCCCCATTATGTTTCCTGACAGCCTGGTTTCCATGAACTTCCTGTCCAGTACAAGATCACAAGGGACAGAGTAGTCTCCATCAAGTAGCTTGGAGAAGGGAGGAGAGGGGAAGTGGAATGGCTTGCTTTGCTTTGCTCTGTGTTTGTGCAGGCACATACAGCTTACTAGCACGCACAAGAGTGACTGCATAGGACCCTGCAAAAGAAAGGAGCCTAAAACCAGAATTCAGGACCAGTGCTCAGGGGACCAGCTCATTCTGCAGGAAACTGATCATGGAGCAGCATCCATTGTAAGTGATTTCAAACAGCTTAAAAACCTTTTGACTTGAATATCACATTAAAGTGCATATATAGGAATCTGACAAACCTGACAAAGAGATTTGTACGGTAGTGCTGACACACGTGTGATCTTCCCATCCTACCCTGCTGTATGGCATTGTATAAGTAAGGTGACAACACGGCTCTGCAGATTGCATGCCATTGCCCCACCACTACTTGCTATTTGGACTACTAGTGAAGCCCATTATGGGGTCATCCATACCATCTGTGCAGAGTCCTCAGGAACTTAGGGGCCCACATATACTAAATGGGGGTTAGATGGGTACAGGGACCACTCCCATTGGCACATAAATCTGGATGTGGCTTACGTTTAGATAGCGGACATTTAATAAAGAGTGAATATGTGTTTTTTTCTTGACCAGTTATTAAATGGAGTAGTGTTGGGGTGAAAGAATGATGAGTATGCGCTATGGGGGACCTGTCGCTGTTCAATGTAAAACAGCGCCAATGCTTTTAGATTGTCACCAGAACAGGGATAGAGGTGAAATCTTCCAATAGGGACACTTTTGAGAACTGTATAAGAGGGTTTCCCCCATATTGGATCAGTTTCACAACTAGTCCACTCGTGCTACCATGTAGTTATTGAATGGAGTAGTGTTGGGGTGAAAGAATGATGAGTATGCGCTGTGGGGGACCTGTCACTGTTCAATGCAAAACAGCGCCAATGCTTTTACATTGTCACCAGAACAGGGATAGAGGTGAAATCTTCCAATTGGGACACTTTTGAGAACTGTATAAGAGGATTTCCCCCATATTGGATTGGTTTCACAACCAGTCCACTGGTGCTGCCATGTAGGTTCAGCGACTGAATAAAGACATTTAACACGCTGGACCATGTAGGAACTGTATACAGTGACTCTTATAGACATTACTTGATTATACAGTGGTACCTCGGGTCACAGACGCTTCTGTTGGCGAACAATTTGGTTCACGAACAGGAAGTTCGGCAAAATTTTGCTTCTGTTCATGAACTCCGCATTGGGTGACGAACACAACCGCAGTCATCTTCCCTTCTCTGACACATGGTCGTGGCTTCCTCTAGTCGAGATCGCGGTCTGATCACAGTTTGATTCGGTTTGCGACCAATTCGGTTCGCGACCAGAATCGTGGAATGAATTAAGTTCGTGAACCGAGGTACCACTGTAAATCATTTCTGCAGAGAGGCAGCTGCCTGTTTTTCTGCGTTCTAAAACTTTTGAATGACCTGTTTTGCAGTTAGCCGAACCCATATCGGTCTATAAAGGTCCTACACAAGTTTACCGACAACGACTCTTAACCGGAGTTCTGACAGCCAAGCAGTTAATGTGAATTTCCCATTCTTGGCTGGTGGAAGGAAGACGGAGCTCAGTAGGGATCAGACGCGAGCTTTGCCCAGGCCTGCGTTGGCTTCCCCGTGGAACCGCAGAGATGTCTTCTGAACAGCTGGGATGAGTAATTTAATGTGTTACAGTTTTATTGAGAGCTAAACCTACAAACAGCTGAAATGACAGTCCGCGGAGACCGTTTTACATTACCGTGAGCACTGGTCACGTGGCGGCCTACAGATGGAGGTGTTATCGCAGAGATTTTGCTTGTTCCGCTCTGTTTTAACAAATAAATTAGGCACGTAGGCGTCTATGGAAGCTGCTGTCTGTTTTGTCTGCAGATCCAAAGTCACACTTTTATTTTCCCTTTACTGGGAGGGAGAAGGAAAGGAAGGTTCCCACTAGTTCCTTTGGGTAACACAGGAAGTTCATCCTTTAGAACAGGGGTGAGCAACTCTGGTCCCAGGAGGCACTGCAAGACTGACATTCACGAGCATGACTCCCAAAGGCATTCACGAGCATGGACACTCTGGCCGGAGTTCCGCAAAAGTAACCCATGTGGTTTAAAGGAGAACTATGGGGTAAGTGTTTTTCCCCATAGTTCTCTTTAGGGTCACGGGAGGACACCAACTAGCGTCCTCCCGTTACCCTAAGCTCAGTATATAGCGAGCTATTGCTTGCGATATACTGAGAGCGTCGCAGCCGGGACGGATCCCAACATTACTGTCTTGATCAACCCAACTGCGTGAGTGACAGCTGGCTCTGCCTATTTAGAGGAGGGGCCAGGTGTCCCCACCCCCTTCCCGTTCGTTCCTCCACTCAGCGCTGGAGAATCAGAGGGGGGGGGGATCCCTGCGGTGAGCGGTGACTGACAGCCACCGCTCACTGCAGGGAGACGATGGGGAAGTGAGCGGATCGGCTGCATGTTTCTGTTCACTTCCCGATCGATAGAGCCGATGTGTGAGAGCTTCCATGTCACAGATCGGCCCTAACTATGAGGATGAGTAGAAAACACTCACCTCATAGTTATCCTTTAAGAAAAAGAGAGAGAGAGGAGAGGGAGAGAGAGAGAGAGAGGGGGAGAGAGAGAGAGGAGAGAGAGAGGGAGGAGAGAGAGAGAAGCTGTAAAAAAACAACCCAAAAAACAGAAAGGGCACCTCCCTGAAATGAGACGGGAACCTCCCTGAAATGAGACGGGAACCTCCCTGAAATAAGGTTTTGCAGGTTGGGATGTCTGGTAATGGTAGTCTAAGATACTGTAAAGCTCTTATGAGGGAATCTGTTGTCATTGTAGAATGACCTATAGAGTGCACATACATATTATTTTCATACAACAGTGAAAGGAAACAAATTGTTATCTGTGAATAGTACATCCCATGTATCAGAACTTCAATCTCACTAAAGGAAATCACTCCTCTCAATACAATTCCTTATCAGGAAATTAAAAAAGCAGAACCCTTAATGATCTCAGTACAGCTCTCCAAAGACAGCAAGAGAAAGGGAAAAGGCAGGATAAGTCCCATATTCCATCTTGCTTGACTTGCCTTTATACATTTAAGCAGCAAAGGTGTTCTTAAACTGTACTCATGTCTGCAACATAAATATATACAAATGTATAAAAAAAAGAAGGATAATCATGTAACAGAGTAAGAAGAAGGTAGAAATTCCCTGAAGAATATAATTAAGTTTTAGCCGGGGCCGTGCTCCTGTGTAGGATAATGTTCTCAGTATGCTCCTGCAGCGAGTCTCAGGCTCTCCATCATCTATTAATCTTCGGGATCCATGGTAGCTTTCCTGCGGTCTAGACAGGTGAACTCCGGAAAGACCTCATTTGTCATTCTGATTCTTCTGCAGGACACACTATGGTAACCTCAGCAGGGACTACTTGGCTAAAGCACGTGAGAGCCAGGCATCAGCACACAGAGTCAAGTATGGATCATGCTCATTCTCGTCCAGGAACAATGAATAGCACAGAGGAGGTCAATGTGTCAAAGTGTCCTATTTATTATAAACTGACAGATCCAACAGTGGACTGCTTGTAAGTCAACGCATTTCGCATTGCAGTGTGTTTTTAGTTTTTAGTGCAAAACGCGTAACAAGGTCAAGTATTCCTGAGTTATTCTTCTGGTTTAGTTTAACCAATAGTGACATGTTACTGTACTACTTAAACAGTGGTCTTTGTTATTAATGGAAAGGATCAAAGAGTAGTAATTAAAAATAGAAAGTAAACAAAAGGTAAAAGCCAATAAATTAGATCTCAATCCAATCACTAAAATCTCCTGCAAGCCGTCATGTAAAAAGCCATTTTAAATCTGCAGCTTTCATTACAATAATATCTGGTGATCCTTCCATTAGAAGAGAACTTTGGGGTAACCTTTTTATCCCATAGTTCTCTTAAGGGTCACGGGAGCACATATACTAACCTCCTCCCGTGACCCAAAGCTCAGTATATAGCGAGCTATTGCGCCGCAGCCGAGATGGATCCCAACAATGCTATCGAGATGCACCCACCTGCGTGAAAGACAGCAAGCTCTGCCTATCTAGAGGCAGAGCCAGCTGTACCTGCCGCCTTCTCGTCCGTTTTTCCAATCAGTACTGGGGGATCGGAGGGGGGTAGATCCCTGTGGGGAGCGGTGACTGGCAGTCATCACTCTCTGTAGGGAGATGATCAGAAAGTGAGCGAGCGATGGTATGTGTTCGCTCACTTCCCGATCTATAGAGCCGACCTGTGACAGTCTCATTGACACAGGTCAGCTCGAACTATGAGGGCGAGTGCAAATCACTCACCTCATAGTTCTCCTTTAAGGTCTTTGGTCAAGCAGTTCCTGTTATAGGGTGACAACGCTCTGCCCCTGGTACCCAATTGTTCTCTTGCACTGTCACCCGGTCAAATGGAGATTAAAAGTGGCCATTGCAACACATATTACAGAGGGGTAACCGTTGTCACCATCAGGAAATCCACCCTGAGAAATGGCACGGAGCCATTATTAGAGTACAAGTTCACAGTTTTTCTTTCTATAGCAGCTACAGATTGGGTAAGAAAAGCCTGACCTCTGCCAGCACCTGCAGAGTGGGATCTTTTCATTCTGTGTGGAAGCGGTGGTCTCTCTACAGAGGTCTGACGTGCCATTTTGCTGAGTCAGACCTATAGCTCAGCACTCAGCAAAGCTCATGCACCCTGCTGATTGGAAAGATCTAGCAGGAGGCACATAAGACCTCTTCAGAGAGTCCACTGCTTCCACACTAAAAGATGCTGGCAGGGGACAGGCTTTTTTTTACTCAGGCTGTGGCTGCTTTAGAAAGAAAACCAACACCATTTGTTTAGATGCAGCTGGAATATATTTAGCTGACTTGCATTGTGGGTTCAGTTGTGTTTTTCATTATTATAGTCACATACAATGATAGGTTTGCTGACCCCTATTGAGAGAAATACAATGGCTTCTATGACAGACCATCTTAAAATGCTAGTTGCATGGCTCTCATACTAATCCTCTGGCTTCAATACTTTTTGAGTCACCGGCCCGGTTCAGTGAATTCAATTTACTAAATCCTGGGTTGTCTCCCTGTGGGCACCTAGTTTTACACCTCTCCCCCTAATTACATAGTTTCAAGACAAATTGAGGAGATAGAAGGGTTTTTGGAGGGGTGTAAATGACCGTTCAAGAGAGATATGTTTTTTTTAAATATTATTTCAAAATGTATTAGGTTAAATACTATTATACATACATTCATGATTTAAAACAAACATAATAGAACACAACAGATCCCTGCAGAGGATATGTTTAAATATACATTGCTTGTATGTTTCTAAAATTCATTTGGTCCGACATATCATGAGGTTATTCAATATTGTCCAAGTATGGTTACATTAGTGTATAACAAAATATTATCCTAGGCGTAGCTTATCTTAATAGGCCCCGACGCGTTTCGCCATTGGCTTCATCAGGGGACCCACTGAAGATGGACCTATTATTAAGAAAATTGTCTTCATTTAGACCAACACTACATCCAACATTCCTTAATTCATATGTCTACATCTATGATTCATATACTGTCATATTTCCATGTATAGCCCCATCTGGAGCAGATGTATCATATGTAGTTGTTCTGAGGACATCAAAGTCTCCACTACTCACCATGCAGGGCTGATTTGCGATATGCAGGAGAAGTACCCGGAAAGCCAAAGCCGGGTACTTCTCCTGCATATCGCAAATCAGCCTTGCAACTACATATGATACATCTGCTCCAGATGGGGCTATACATGGAAATATGACAGTATATGAATCATAGATGTAGACATATGAATTAAGGAATGTTGGATGTAATGTTGGTCTAAATGAAGACAATTTTCTTAATAATAGGTCCATCTTCAGTGGGTCCCCTGATGAAGCCAATGGCGAAACGCGTCGGGGCCTATTAAGATAAGCTACGCCTAGGATAATATTTTGTTATACACTAATGTAACCATACTTGGACAATATTGAATAACCTCATGATATGTCGGACCAAATGAATTTTAGAAACATACAAGCAATGTATATTTAAACATATCCTCTGCAGGGATCTGTTGTGTTCTATTATGTTTGTTTTAAATCATGAATGTATGTATAATAGTATTTAACCTAATACATTTTGAAATAATATTTAAAAAAAACATATCTCTCTTGAACGGTCATTTACACCCCTCCAAAAACCCTTCTATCTCCTCAATTTGTCTTGAATCAGTGAATTCAAAACGTCTGTTCTTCACACTTGCCCTGTGTAAATTGGTCAGTAACATGATCAACATGACAGCCAGGCAAAATTAATTTTCAGAAGGAGGTCAGGAACGGCAGGTTGCATACAGTGTTTTTCCCACAAAGGGGGATGACACAGCGAAAGGGAATTGATTTGTCAGAACAGACTGTATTTTATCCACCAGGTTGTTGTGTGTTGTTGTCTGCAGCGCAGAGGGCAGGTCGAAGACCCCCGAACCGGTGACCGCGCTCTGCTCCGGAAACACAAAACAGGATCTCAGGAAAGAGCTTGCCTCTGATCTCTGTATCTCAAGACGTGTTCCTGACAACCTGCATCTCATCACAAATGATACACAGCCCAGAGCAATCGTATTAATAACTCAGGAAAATAACCAGCGCGACCCTCTGAAGTTGAGCCGCTCCGAGTCTGAAGCGGCTTTAACAGATTCAGCGCCAAGTTTCCCCCCTTTTCTATGGCCCGGCTGCCGCAGAACAAAATGGCTCCCACGCGTCGTGTGACATTTCCCTCAGTAAATAATCTCTTTTAAGCTACATTGTAAAGTAGAAGCACAATAGGCCGGTGACAGAGAGGAATCGCCTCTGCGGTCCGGCATTTAGAATGCCGTGGCGCTTTGTGCTTGGCCTCATGTGTCCTCTTTGGTTTGGTGGCGGCGGATAACACATCAATTTTTATTGCTGCAAAGTCTAAAATTTAGGAAGAAGAAGGAATATATGTTGCCAGTATATCACAATCTTCTTACAGTAAAACCACCTTTATTGAAGCTCATCCGGTAGACATGTAAGCTGCGGAACAATTCGGTTCGATTCGGATATTTCATTATTTTGGAATTCGGATCCGAAATTCAATTCGGTTTGAGTTTTAGATTCGGACGGAATCCGGTTTTCGTTAGTTTCGGATGAGTTTGCGAATATTCGTTGTGACTACCACAGAAAACCATATACAGATATTAATACTAAAGCTGAAGCTCCCAGACCCGAATGGCATTCAGGAGTCCAAATTTCCGAATTGCATTGGGGAGCTCCAGAATTCTAGTTGGGTCTGGGAGCCTCAGCTTTGCTAATATATGTGTATGGCTCCCAGACCCGAATGGCATTCAGGAGCTCCCCAATGCAATTCGGAAATTTGGACTCCTGAATGCCATTCGGGTCTGGGAGCGTCAGCTTTAGTATTAATATCTGTATATGGCTCCCAGACCCGAATGGCATTCAGAAGCTCACTAATGCAATTCGGAAATTCGGATTCTGAATGCCATTGTGGTCTGGGAGCCTCAGCTTTAGTATTATATGTAAATACTGTATATGGCTCCCATGTTGCCATAACAAAACTTCGTGTTCAGACCCATTCGGATGCATTAAACCAAAAAACACATGTGGTTGGCCAGAAAAGTCACATGTCGCATTCAGTTTCATTTTTGAATTTGAATCCGAAATTCAGAAACGGAAATTTGGATTTGTACACATTCTGTTCACATTCACATTCTGATGCATTGGGATTCGGAAATTCGGATGTGTCCGGATTTCGGAAAATTCTTCTGATGTTTGATTCGGAACGAAACGAATCGCACATGTCTATTATTCTGCATGTTACAATGTTTTGGACCCATCAGGAGGCCCTTCCTCAGGCAAAAATAACATGTCTCATTGGCTGAGGAAGGGACTCGTGGTGGCTCCCAAACACCTTTACTGTTGTTTGTCTGGCATGTCACAATGTTTCGGAACAACCCGAGGTCCCTTCCTCAGGCAAGGCGACATGCCACTTAGGCTGAGGAAGGGACCTCTGGGGGTTCATACTTGCAGTAAAACCATCTTAACTTATCTGGTATCTCCCAGTGTTTCAGAACCTCCAGAGGTCCCTTCCTTAGGCCAAGCGACATGCCACTTTGTCTGAGGAAGGGGCCCCTGGTGGTTCTCTCTTGCAGTAAAACCTCATGTATCAATGTTTGTTTGGCATATCACAAGGTTTGGGAACCACCACGGGTCCCTTCCTAAGGCAAGGTGACATGCCACTTTATCTGAGGGAGGGGCCCCTGGCGGTTCCCAAACATTGAATTTCTTTATGTGACATGCTGAGCAAACGTTAATGAAGATGGTTATACTGAGGTTTGCTGGCAACTTTTTGCTGTGATGCCATCCACAGTTGTTCCAACACCCCACTTGGGGTATTCCTCTCTGGAATGTGATGGAGGTACAGTATATACAGTATATACTTGACCAAAGATGAAAATTCAGTCACAGTCTTCAAGCTTTATCGATAGTCTATAGGAAAACAAAGGTGTCTTTTTACCTGCCAAAGGATTTGTATTTCTGCCCATCCAGTCCATAGATTTACACATCTCTGCCAATAAAGCACAATCCTATCTGGCAGGGCAGGGGACCTGATTTTACTCTGCTGCAGTTCAGTAACACTTACAGATCTCATCCCTCCCCCAGCCTGTGATTGGACAGTGAAAGGTGAAGCAGCAGTCTGATGAGCTCATCTCTCTGTCACTCAGCTCTCTCCTCCTATCAGTGTTAGCACATGAAAACTGCGCTACAACTGATTGGCTCCTTGTGCTGTGTCTCCCCAGTCTGAGCTCTGCTACACAGGGACTGCAAAAGGTGGAAACAAAATGAAAAATACATTTAATGATGTCATAATGACCACAGAGCTGTATTATTTGTGTGTTTTCTATCTGCCTGGAGGAGTTCAGCTGAATGTCTCATATTCACTTCCTGTCACGTTTACAACATAAATCTTTTTTTTTTATTACTATTTCATCCTTCATCATATAATATTTCCCAACCACGGACCGCGCATATTAGTAAAGTCTTAGTCGATTATTTCTCCAGTTCATTAAAAACAAATTGCCATGACACCATTAGTAAAGTGCCGTCGGAACAGCCCCTCGCCACTTCCTGGCGCACGCCCGCAGAACGCGCCGTTAATAATTTACGATTATTGAAGAAAAAGAAAAAAAATCCCATGCAGAACTTCGCAGATCTCCACGCCGGATGATGGAACGGCGTAGTGAACGAGCCATCTGCGCTCATGAGCGTCGCCGCGGGACAGCTGGGAGATTTAACCGTACCCAGCCTCTGCGCAGAACGGGGGGCGCCGGCCTCTCCGCGGCGCCCAAGCGGTTAAAGCGCGCGGTCACGCTGTATCTTGTCACTGCGATAAGATAGGATGCGTTCACCTCTCGGTGATGGATGGCTGAATCGAGAAGTTGGCTCAGGATTGACCAGATGGTGTTAGGAGAGCGAGAGAGAAAAAAAGAAAAAAAAAAGATAAGAAACCGGCCGCAAAAAAAATTAATAATTAAAAGGAAAAACATTCGCGATTTTCTCCAAGGAACAAGGAGTGAATTTCCAATTCGTCTTAAGTGCTCTCCAATATGTTCCGAATGAAAAGCAATAGTCACTGTTTGTTTGTTTTTTTCACAGCGTTCTCCCATCGCATTTATTTTTTATTTTTGTTTTTTGCATTAATTTCTTTTTTATTTTTGTTTTTTGCATTCATTTCTTTTTTATTTATTTTTGTTCTTTTTGTTTGCATTTATTTTTCATTTATAAAAAGACATTTCTATTCACTTTTACAACATTTACTTACCCGGAACGTATTTGCGTTCCTAATTTCCTTCGCTTCATTTAATTACTGTTACTTTCTTCATGATTTCGGCTATAGAGTCGGTGGTTGAAAAAAAAAAGGGGGGGGAGGGGCTTGATTTACAGCGACTCGATAAATGCAGAAACCTGATGTGAAAACTTTTATACATAGAAACAATTAAAGCCAAAGTTTAATCTGCTTATAGTTTTCCTTCTCTGGTTCAACATGCTAATGAAAATGTATTTCAGATTTTAGACCCAGTGCCGTCATCACTGGGTCTCTGTCAGGGCCGTCCCTATAATTAGGCAGCCTGAGGGCCCATTCACACCAATTGCGGTGCGTTCCAGAGCGGTAGCTGGGGCGGTAAGGGGCGTGGCGGTGCATTGAAGTCAATGGCAGCGCAGCCATGCCCCCCGCCCGCAGTGTGATCGGACGTGTGGCAAAACATTGCCTGCGTTCCGGGCCAGTTCAAACGCCAAAAAAATAGAGCATGCAGCATTTTTTTGCGTTTGGACTGGAACGCAGGCAATGTTTGCTACGTGTCCGATCACACTGCGGGCGGAGGGGCGTGGCTGCGGTGCCATTGACTACAAACAGATGCCCCCTCCCGCCCCAGAACGAAGTGGGGAGTTCAGTGTCCAATTGCTGTGAATTCCAGCAGCTACTACTCTGGAACGCACCGCAATTGGTGTAAATGGGCCCTGAGGCTGTGGCCTCAGGTGGCATCTCTTTGGGTTACGTGGGGGCATCAGACAGGGCAGCATGGAATAATGTGCCTGTGGCCCCCTTTATGGCCAGAGTGTCCTTGGTTGCTAAGAGCCAGACGGGAAGATGTGTAAGGGCCATACACATCACCCTACCCAGTTCTTAGCAACACGGGACACTCTGGCCGGTGTTCTGCTCAGCTCCTGGCAACCAGTAATGCCACTGGTTGCCAGATGATGCAGCAGCCAAACGTTGCACATAGGATTCTGAAATCATCAGCCCAACCTGTGACACTATCTACAACAGGGATGGCCAAACTCAGGGACTCCAGCTGTGGTGAAACTACAAATCCCATGATGCATCTCTCTCCGGGAGTCATGTCTGTGGCTGTGAGAAGCTTGCAATGCCTCATAGGATTTGTAGTTCCACCACAGCTGGAGGGCCGGAGTTTGGCTACCCCTGATCTACAAGGAGTCTGCATGTTCTCCCTGTGCTTGTGTGGGTTACCTTTGCATGCTCCAGTTTCCTCCCACCCTCCAAACACATGCTGGCAGGTTAATTGGCTCCTGTGTAAATGGGCCCTCGTATGTATGCATGGGATTGGGAGCTTAGAGTCTAAGAACTGAGATTCTCGGGACTGATGTGAATGAATAGAATGTATAAAGAATAAATTGGCACCAAAATCTATAATCAATACGTCTTTATTGAGGCATTAACACAGCATCAGACAATGGCGACATTTCGGGGGCACATAGGGTCCCCTTCATCAGGCAAAGCAGTGATGAACTGACATATTGGAGTGCCAGTGACCGTTATTCTTTCTACATTGAATGGCGCCATCCATTGACCACCGCAGCACCCACCTGTTCATAGGGACTCAAAGGTTAGGACTGTGATGGGCTCTGGACATTGAATTGTATGTACAGCGATGCGTTCTAACAAATAGCTGTCATAAATATTCATTTAATTTATTTATAAATAAATAAAATAAATGTATTTAT
>NW_017307040.1:44099-75785 GCF_000935625.1 Nanorana parkeri
ATTTAATTTATTTAAATTAAAATGTAACGCCTATATGTGATGCTGACCTTCCATGATTTATTTAATTAATTGATAAATTAATTAATGAAATAAATGCTCTGGCAGTGATGCGTTCCTGATGTTCCAGGTTGTCTTTTTGTGTCGCATCCACAGCGCCTAATCCAGAGGTAGGCAACTGCCCCCTTCCAGCTGTTGTGGAACTACAAGTGCCATGAGGCATTGCAAGACTGACCGTTACAGGCATGGCCCCCGGAGGCAGAGGCATGATGGGATTTGTAGTAAAAGCACAGCTGGAGTGCCGGAGTTACTCACCCCCGGGCCTAATCCCTAACTGAACCGTGTTTTGCCAGAAGAGCCGTATTGACATCAGCTGGTAGTACTAAAACGCCAGCAGTTCGGTCCGAGAACACGGTTATCTGTCCATATCCAGTCATGTTCATCACCCGCCGCGTGATTTATGCCCCGGCAGAAACAAATAGCGTGGGGTTAGAAGGGATTAATCCATAGCCGGCTTGCCTATATCGCGAGGATTACCAGCTGCGGTAACCAGGGACCGGTGTTATTATCAATGTTCAGCTGGTTGCTGTCAGCATTATTTGGGACGGATCAATACGTCCCCCGCAGTGCTCCAATCAAGGTTCTGTAATGTTCGGCGAGGAAGATGAACGCGTCTCGGATGAAGCAGAGAAAGAAAATGCGCATTGATGGATGAAGACCGCCGCAAATAAATACAAATGGGATATCGTGTGCTGACAATCAGTTGGGTTGTTTGAACACGGATTGACAGTACAGAGAAACGCCGCGTGTTTAAAGGTCAGGACGCCGCGGTGAAAGTTACGGAGAACGCCGGGCTTATTCACCCACTGACTTGTCTTGGATAATCCAACAGTGAGGCGTTCTTAAGGTGGAACCCCAGAGAGAACCTTTTTTTGGGGAAGCGTGGGAACCTCTAGTACAGGGGTAGGCATCCTCAGCACTCCAGCTGTATGCTGAAACTACAAATCCCATAATGCCCCTCTGAGTCATCCCTGTGGCAGTCGGTCTTGCCATGCCTCATGGGACTTGTAGTTCCACAACAGCTGGCGTGCCGAGGTTGCCTACCCTGCTTTAGAAGCTTTTTTGTAGCTGCTTGTACCCCATTTAGGGTGATTTCCTCACACTTCCTCTCTTGGATGACATCCACTTGGGTCAGTGGCGTCACAAGGGGGGTGCGGCCCGCACCCGGGTGACACCATTGGAGGGGTGACACCAAAATGACTGACATTTTGGTGTCACCCCCTCTAAAAAGTCGGGCACTCAGTAATAGAGGCTCAGCATCACATGTGGACCTTACTTCCAAATGCAGTCTGCCATGGGACATCCACTCCTCCAGACTGACATCAACCTATCAAAGCATTTTGATATTTGCATAACTTCTCCCAAGAGCCAACCCACTGCTTGCATCAAGGTATAGGGCTCTTAAGAGGAGCACTGAGGCAGGGGGCTGTGATGTTTTCAGGAAGCTGTGTACAGCACCCTGCCGCCCCCTCCCACCAGCCTTGTTCTGCCTGCATCCATATTTGCATAACTCCTCCCACCACTTGCATCATGGCAGAGGACTCTTGAGAGGGGTACTGAGGCTACTGAGCACCCTCAGGGACGGATTTCCCACAAGGCCAACCAAGGCCGGGCCTTGGGGCAACAGGGAGTAGAGGGGCATTCCTATCTCCCGATGCCCGGAACATTCAGTTCCGGGCGCCGGGCGGGTAATTGTTTTCTACATTTAGCCCGGCTTTGGGCAAGCAGAGCTAAATGTACAGCAGGGACTCCTCCCCTTGTTTTGTACAAGTGATCTTGGCTATATTGCTGAGATCACTTGTATGCAGCCTGCATGTCTGCCATTCTCCATGGGGGGTAGGGGGGCGCATTGCAGAACCTGGCCTTGGGGGCAGCAGAGAGAGTGAATCCAGCCCTTCCCACCCAAAACGATCTGCCTGGATTGTACAAAGAAGCACAGGGACCCAGTGATGACATCACTGGCTCTAATATAAGGTATGCAATGAAAATGGAAAGGTTTAATTTAAAAAAAAAAAGTATTAGCATGTTAATGAGGGGGGAAAAGGAGGGACCAGGGAAGGCAAAATATAAGCAGAATAAACTTTGTCTTGGTCATTTTTGTATTTCTTTTTGCTTCCTTTGTCTAATTAGGGAGATTTCCCTTCACTTCCTGTCTTGGTTCTAACCCTTCCCTCATGATACACTTTAGGTGTGTCGGCTGAGATGTGAAACTCACTGTAATTATCATTCTTCCTCTCTCCCTTTGCTAAAGCAGCCCGTTAGAACTGAGCGGGCCCTCGGAGGAACGTAATGCAAATGGCAAGAGGATAAGCGTGTAATATAAAATTACAGAGCCAGGAAACGGACTCGGAGAATTCCGCGTGGCTTTAAACAAGCGCTGGAGATGCCAAAAGACATTAATTCCATCATTACCACAACAAACACGTTATTACATCTCCAATAGAGATTTAAGAGGCCGATTCGCACAATGACGTTTTCTTCCTGTATGTAAATTAAATCCAAATTGAAAGAAATCGCATTACGGTTATGGCCGAGATGTGCGCGCATTACGCCTTGCTGACCCGGCTCTCCGCCTCATTGTTACCGACGTCTGCTGTTCAATGGCTCAGGAAACAAATGAAATGTCATAAAGTAAATTGATTTGGTATCAGGCATGTTAGACACACAGGATTCAAATAAACATGAGGGGCAGATGTTATGGGTGATCAGGAAAGGCTTATTTATGGCATAGATTTAAAGGGACACTCCAATCAGATATGAACGCATACCGCATGGCTGCCTTTAACCCCCCCCCATATATATTTAATACACGCATATTAAGAAACCAAATGATAGATTATGATATTCTTCTGTTTTTGTGATGTTAACAAGACTCAATGGGTGGGATTAGATCAGGGTGGGCAACTGCAGCCCTCCAGCTATTGAGGAAGAACTACAAGTCCCACGAGGCATTGCAAGACTGACAGTTATAAGCATGACATCGAGAGGCAGAGGCATGCTGGGCTGGAGGGCCGGAGTGGCCCACCCCTGGGTTAGGGCTAGTTCACACCAGCCTCAGTGCGTTCCGGCCCAATTGTGGCCTAGGCGCACTGGATCACATTCCGGCCGGGGCACTTTTTTTGGGGGCGGGAGGGGGCGTGGCAGTGCATTGAACTCTATGGCACCGTAGCCACGCCTTCCAGCCGCAAAGCGATCGGCCGCACGGGAACGCGTGGCACATCAATGCCTGCGTTCTGGTCCGGTGCGGTCAGATAAGATGCTGCATGCAACACTACTAAGCACCAGACCGGAAGACAGGTATTGATGTGCCACGCGTTCACGTGCAGCCAAAGGGCGTGGCTACGGTGCCATTGAGTTTACTGCACCATCACGCCCCCTACTGCCCCCAAACCAAGTGTGCGGGCGGGAATGCGATCCAGTGCGTTTTGGCCAGAATCGGACCAGAATGTACTGAGGCTGCTGTGAACTAGCCCTTAGATCAGTGCAGAGCTTGTCAGTCAGTGTAGCAAAGCAGACATGTCTATGTCTCTTTCTCTCACCGATGTCTCATCCGATTGACACAGACATGAGGAGGTGTCTCTACCGACATACTTCATGGATTTTTGATAGCAGGGACATTACAGAAGCACTCGGTGTTAAAGTGGAACTCCAGGATTGGGTGACATCAAGGGCCTGCCCACAATCTGGGGCTGTAGATGGGACGGAGGAGAGAGACAGATACCAGGGTGAGGGAGGAATAAGGTTAGACACAACAAGACTGGCCATACATGTTCTGTAGAATGTTTTGGTCTGATGAGAAAAGACGCTTGATTCCCCATCCACGCTAAAGAGACCAGTGACTGCTGCTGATTGGCTGAATATGCTGCTTGGCCCAGAATGATTGGACTGGCTCCTTTGACAAAAGGTGGATTCAAAAATCAACTTTTGCTGAACTGGGGTGGGGCTGTGGATGGGACTTGCTCCCCAGGGGACCACATGTGGTCTGAATTTTGCCAGAAAATAGTATACTATTACCTGCACACCTAGGCGACACCTCACCACGCGGCAATAGTGCACGATTCCGCGTGGATTGCCGAGCGGTCAGGAGTCGCCTAGGTGTGCACCGATCGCGCTGTGGGTGCCATTGTTTTCTAATGGCATCCCAGTCGCGCTGGGCGGATCGTGCGGTTTCCCGCCACGATTCCGCCTGTGCTTCCGAACACGATCTCAAACAGCTGCGCGTCCAACAGTGTGATTGCCGCACGGATGTCACCCCATTGAAATCAATGGGGCATTCGCTGCCTATATTGTGCAGGACCGCGCAATCCCGGGATGGGCAATCCCGGAAGGCGTAGGTCAGCACCGGGCCTTCTACGGGGTAGAGGGGGCGGGGGCTACCAAAAGGGGATTTTAATCAGCTGACCTGAGTTCAGCAGGTAGAACACTGTTCAGATATGTACTAATACAATAGGCTCATTTCACAAAGCCTCACACAAGGATAACTATCTTTATTTTCAGTCATGTGACTGTGATTTCCAAATCTCATTGGACTAAGATGAAAATAACTCATTTTATCAAGAAAAACTATCCTTATCGTGGTGTTTTAGCTTTGTGCACTGAGCCCTTTTTGTATTAAATGCAGAAACTAAGCCCGTCTACCCGAGCCACGAAAACATTCCTATACATGACAGGCTTTCTTTAAGAAAGGCTCGGCCCCGGGGGATAATTGGATACATCTCAGGAGAAGCAGGAAACCCCTGAAAGACGGAGAGAACGTTTGGAAACAATGCGCGGCTCTGCGATGTTATATCAGAGAAGAGCTCAGCTGGAAGGCCTGCAATGTTCCTCTTGATTTTGCAGCGAGATGGAGAAAACGCACATATTTTATGATATGTTATTGTTCGTGCGGATGAATCCATAGAGCGTTGCCTGGCACTGGCAGATGTTGTAATGCTCAATTACTGCGTTATCCGGTGCTCTGAATACATCTTAAATGAGGCCGAGCTTTGTCCTGCTTGTCCAAACTTTCAAAAAAAAGGGAGCACAATGGAGCCGGCTAATTATCATCTGTTGTCCAAGGTCCCAGGTGCGGTGACCCCTCGCTGGCAAAGAGGACCTGACATGGAAAGCATCCTATTGAGCAGGGGGTTACATTTATAAAAGGAAGGAGATGTAAACCCAATCTCTAACATGTCATTACAAAAATCATTTTAGAATAATAATGGTTTTGAATATATGTTATAATATTTTTCAATCTGCAGCTTTCATTAAAGGAGTTGTAAAGTCCCTGCAGATCCTCTCCTGTTATAACATCAGCAGTGTAATAGGAATACATACTGAAGTTGCTTCTGATAATACAATCAATGCTTACTTGAGAAAATCCCTTTTATGTAGTGAGTGCTGCCTTCTGTCTGCCCATCACTTCCATCAACTTCCTGGATTCCCAGTGTCTCCTTCCCTGCTACTTGATGTGATGTAATCTTCATTTCTCAAGACTACATATCCCATTATGCATTGCTTCCAGCAAGCCCTGATGATGTTACATTGTTCAACAACTTCCTGGATTCCCAGTGTGCTTTGTGTCTCCTTCCCTGCTACTTGATGTCATGCAATCTCCATTTCTCAAGACTACATATCCCATTATGCATTGCTTCCAGCAAGCAATGACATTGTTACATTGTTCAGACATTGGGTTGTAGTACAGACGGTAGACTCTGCGAGGTTGAGTGAAATGGTGTCATTGCATTGAGGAAGTCCCTCCTATGGGCATCTTCAATAAGTAAGTTTACAAACTTCTAGATAGATCTGGATATTAGGAGTGGGATAGAACTTATGAAAATTGAATATAGAAATGCAGATGTATTTTTGGAATTAGACTATAGATACCCTTTAAAATAATCCCTGGTGATCCTGCCAAGAAGGTTCTTTTTGGGTATTTCTTGTTATGGGGTGACAACACTCCATCCATGACTCTGTAGCATGCTTTTACATTGCTACCCTATCACATGGACTTCCCATAGAGCATGGGTGGGCAAACTCTGGCCCTCCAGCTGTTGTGGAACTATAAATCCCATGAGGCATTGCAAGATTCTCACAGACATGACTTCCAGAAACAGATGCATCATGGGTTTTGTAGTTTCAACACAGCTGGAGGGCCCACGTTTGCCCACCCCTTCCATAGAAACTACAAGAGGCCGTTTCAACACACATTACATAGACAGAGTGCATGTAGATAGGAAGGGGTTGATGTATAGCACTTCCATCCAGTGTGTAGCTGGGTGAATGCCGTCGGCATGGCATTGCTGCCACTAGATGCAGCAGAGAAGCTGCCAGTATGGTACCACCTTACACCACATAGGCAACATGAACCCAGCCCTAAAACCTGGGAACCAGGGATATTCTAATATGCAAATACCAGTGGTGTAACGATGGCCATATCAGCCCATGTGATTGTTATGGGGCCGGGGTGGAAGGGGGCCCCATTAAGGATTGCAGAAGTTGCTGTTGACAGTGGCCCGGTACCCCCTGTGTTATTTGCAATCATGAAGAGCTGACATCAGATGTACAGGAGGAGACAATGCAGAAATCTCTCCTGCTACCAGACTTTAATATCAATGACAGTAGGGAGGTCACTCAAAATGTTCCTATTGGGCCCCATGATCTAAAGTTACGCCCCCTGGCAAATACTGACTTCATGGTGGAAAGTCAAGAGCAGAATTCAGAAGGATGTACCAAGCCTGATGAAGTATATCTTTTTACTGACGTCTATACAGTACATATGCCCCATAAAAGTTTGGCTTTAGCTGTCATGTGTTCTAGACTTCCTCTTCCAGTCCTCCTTCTATGAAACTAAAGTCCTCCCAGGCAAAGCACTGATACCAAACGTTCCTCCTTCCCATCGCCCAGCTGATGACAGGTCCACTTTGACACAATGAAGAGTTTTCATGTTGTACCCACAACCACCCCATTCCCTCTGATCCCAATATCTGTGAGGGCAGATTGGACATAAAAGCTGTATTTATCCCTAATCCAGCTGAATATGCCCCCTATAGCTTTTATCATGATTAAATAAACCATTGAAACCTTTTAAACTATAAAAGCCGCTATAAAAGCTTCCGATTCGACTGTACATTCAGCCTAATTTTCTGAGCCGGGTTGAGCGCTGAACATGCAAATCTATTTCATTACCGCCGTTTTGCTGCGAAACCTACCCGAAAAATGTCTCCCTGACTGCTGCATTAGTGTCAGGCTGGATGGATCTCTTCGAATTCTTATTCTAGTTCCCTAGAAAGAGAAAATATACATCACAAGGTCTGTAGAAAATTTACAGGCAGATCTTTACCTGCTTGCGTTGTGTAGATATTGAGATAGCTCGTTCTGATATCCTTACTGGGATCTTTCAAAGGACTGAGGTTCTGTTTTTCAAGTTGTTGCCAACTTTGAGCTATTTAGCCTTATAAGCCATTCAGTGGTTTATGATCAATGAACCGGAACTGGGCTCCAGAATTTCTGCCAGGACCCGCTTATTCCTCATTGGGTATCGCCATCTTGCATACACCTAGGGAAGCTGTCAGTCACAACCCACCCATCAAAGACACCTCAGTGCCTTCTGCAATGGTCATACCCTACAGCTCTCTGCCTAGGGGTGGTTAGAGATGGAGATGAGGGATTAGTTGTTGACTTTTATTTAAGAAGGTCAAAATTTGTATATCAGTAACACCGCAGTTTGGTTAGAACTTTGACGGAGCAGAATATGAAACAGCACAGCATGAACATGAAGCATGAAGCTGAACTCCAGTGTTCTATCAAAGTTTGTGACTAGGTTGGAATGTGTGACCAGGCACGTGGTCACACATTTTAACGTAATCCTTCCCAGTGTGCAATAGGTGAAACATTCCTGAAATGTCACTTCTATTCGATTTTGTGAGTACAATCTCCCATTCCACCGCACTCACAAAGTCGGATAGAAGTAACATTTCAGGACCGATCAGCTGTTCCAGGGCAGATCAGTTCTCCTGCACATACCATCTGCGATGCCGATCTGCCCTGGAACAGCTGACAAAGCGTTGGAATGCTTGACCTATTGGCGGTCACACATTCCACCGCCGAAGAACTGGGGCGGGATTATGTCAAAATGTGTGACCACATGACCGGTCACACATTCGAACCTAGTCACAAACTTTGATAGAACATCGGCCTTCCCTTCAGTCTTGCACAGTTGTACCGGCTCCTCTCCTGGAATGAAATGGCTTCCTCTGATGTAAGCACATTGTATGAAGCTATGTAGGCTTCATACAATGTGCATTAGAAGCTGCAGCAAGTCAGATAGTGCCCGCCTCATTTCCTGGCTGGAGGACATCCAGCATTATCTAGCACTTTCCTTCTCAGCCTGACTGGCTGTCCATGGACCACCCCTTTCATTCATTGGATTTCAGTTCTTTCAGTTATGGAGGCTCAGCATCACATGTGGGTGTTACTTAGGGTGGTATGACTGCAAATACAGTTCACACGTCCAAACTAACATCCACCCATCAAGGCATTTTGAAATTTGTATAACTCCTCCCAAGAACTAACCCACTGCTTGCATCAGGGCTGAGGGCTCTTGAGAGTAGTACTTCTCTATGCAATGCAGCCAGATCACGCCTGGGGAGAGGTGTTAGCAGGATGATGTGCATAGCTTCCTGAACACATCACTGCTCCCTGCTGATCCCTCCACCCAGCCCTGATCTGCCTACGGGGCATAAAGAAGCACAGGGACCTAGTGATGATGTCACTGGGTCTAAAATAAACTATGTAATGGAAACAGAAAGGTTTTATTTAAAAATGTCATTAGCATGTTGATGAGTGAGAAACAAGAGGAGCCAGGGAAGGCAAAATGTAAGCAGATCAAACTTCAGTTTTAAATACATATTTACAACTTTTATCCATGCCAACTTTACCCTGAGAAACTCATTTTGTCATCGGCTCACAGGACCTGTAAATTAAAAAATAGTAACAATAATCATTGGAAAGTGAAACTTGTGAAAAGTCATGTGCGGCACTTGTTGATAGGAGCACATCCAGTACAACTTGTCAGTTTCAGCACCATGGACAGCTCAGCACTGCAGGCTATTATCTGCACTGTGCTCAGGGAGGTCACCATATCAAGGGAGCTCAGGGCTCGGGTATGGAACCAATGCTATTTGCAAGTTTAGTTTCCTTTAGATTAGAAAAATTCTACGTTTTTTTTTTCTTTTTAAACATTTTTGCTGTGAATCATCTGCCGGCTTTCCATCACGTGATAAAGTTTTAAAGCAAAAATCCAGGCAAACTCTTTGAGGTCAATGTCTTAGTGTAGTCATTCCTTCTAATGAGCCAAGGCTGCTTGTTAAAATTGCCATTGGATATAGTTAAAACCTGGGGGGTCATTCACAGGAGAACGGTACAATAATGGCCAAATCTCTGCACACAGTAGCCACGTGCGTTGCATGCAGCCCGTCTATACAAGTCAATGGCAGGCAGTGACTGTATGCTGGAAAACTCCCAGCATGGACGTTCAGCAGTGTATTTAGGTTTTGTGCTGCCCTAGGCAAGATGAAACTTGCCCCCTCCCCCATCTAAATGTGTCCCACTCCTTCCTGTTCAAGACATTTTGTGTAACCTGTCAGTCGCTGGATACAGCTTCTGACAGATGCGCTATTAGCATTGCAGGGAAGCCGGGGTCTCAGGTGGGCTGTAAAGGATCTCTGCACAACCCACCTGCACAACCCACCGTAGACCTTGCACAGCCCACCTGAGTCCCTGTAAACTCCATCAGAGACCCCACAGAGCTCACCATAGATCTTGCACAGCCCACCATAGACCCTGCACAGAGACTCTCAGGTGGGCTGCGCAGGGTCCCTTTCCATACACACGTGCTGCTCCTCTTACCTGCAGCTCCCCAGCCTGCTTCCAGGACATGCCGCTTCTTCCTCCAGCCTAGAGCCGCCGAAGCTTCTTCCTCCAGTCACCCGCAGCCTCCGCCAGCCGGCCGCATCTCCCTCGACTTTTCCCTTGGCCCCAGCCACACCTCCTCCTCCTCTTTCATCCTGCAGCTCGCTGCCAGGCCCTACCAGTAGCCACCTGATTAGGCAGCTGAGACTGCCTGATTTTGTGCGCCCGGCGCCAGCTTCCCTCTCTGATTTGGGGGTAGGGTTGCCACCCGTCCGGTTTTCAACCGGACAGTCCGGGTTTGGCGTCTTGTGTACGGGTGTCCAGAGGGGTGGCATTTTTTGCCCCTGTCTACATCTGTACAGGTTTTGATGTACAGCCCCGGATGCAGGGAGCTCACATATGCTGCCTGTCTTCCGGCCGGACTTTATGGTACATGGTGTGAATGAGCCCAAACCATACCTGCCAAAGGCTTTGTATGTCTGTCCATCCAGTCATGAGATCTACACAGCTGTCTGGCAAGGCATGAGACCTAAATTTTGTGTTCTGCAGTTAAAGTATATATAAACCCTAACAATGAACTTTTCCTATATGGTCTGTTAACGAAGAACTCCGGGCAAGCAAAAAAAATGACACTGCAAGGGTTAAGTGCTTGTTTTGTTTAGGGCACTCAAATAAAGCTGTTTTACTTACCCGATCCTCATTCCCACCAGGCTGCTAGATCGCAGCCTCTTCTTCCTCATGCTCCAGCAGTCTTTGGGCTGATGACATCATCACATTTTATGGAGTTCCTTTGACCTGCATTAGACGTGAGGACGCCGAGGGACATTCCACAGCCGGACCTTCTTCCCTGGACTCCAGCGGTCTTTGGGCTGATGACATCATCACGTCTTATGGAGTTCCATTGATCTGCATTAGACGTGAGGACACCGAGGGACATTTCACAGCCAGAGCGGAGGGGCAAGAGAAGTGAGCGCTGACCGCCACAGGAGCTGGGATCAGAAAAGTAAAACATCTTCACTTGATCCCTCTAGGCAAAAATGAGCATTTAACCCTTGCACTGCTGGGGTTAGCCCCATTGCATGGGGAAGTTTTTTTTTCTGTGTCTGGAGTTCTTCTTTAAATACACTATTGAATTTTATTGATATATGATATATTGATATAATATATGAATAATTAAGATTTTGACAAGTTCAAAAATATACCTGAAAATTGAAAATGACTTAAAATTACATTTAAACGTGAAAGTTTATATGAGAGTTTAGTGATTGGGGTTACATAGACTTTAACTGGCTGTATTTATTGTATATCAGTAATTGCAGTTAGACGGCAGCTATTCCCTAAAAAAAAATATAGCTTGTTTTATAGAACAAAGAGAGGTAATTATCCTGTGAATCAAAAGTATATGTAGTGCTGAAATATTTATTATTCGCATTCTTTCCATGCAGACATCCCCCACCGTTGTGCCTGGTACCTGTAATTGTGTGCTGCAGGGTCTTCTGGGAGTTTGGACAAGTCGACATGTTTTTTTTTTTTCGTTCGTTACGTCTTCCCTTCATTGCATCACATCTCTATCCCCCAGTGACGACCCCCAAATACGTTGCTGCCTTCCTGCAGCGTCTTCTCTGCGGGTATCGGAGACACAGAGAAGCTGTGACAGCATTAATCAGGGACATTCTTAACACAATACAATTCGCAGCGCAATTAGCCTGCTCAGCACTGCCTACAGATAGGAAGCATTACAGGATTATGTAACTGGCCCATTACAACACATTGCATCTGTGCCAATTAGTGTCTTTAAGGGAAGCCATAGTCTTTTCAACTTTTTTTATTCATCATACGTTCAGACGTGATCAGCATAATGTGAATAACGTGTTAAAGCCCGATAGGACCCTAAAAAAAAGTATGCCAGCAGCTTCCTTGGTTAGTGAGCAGTCTTACAATTCATTTGGTGTCAACTCATAAAGTATAGTGGGGTCTCAACTGTGGCTCCTGACAGCTCTGAAGGGCTGCGCATAATATTCAGTATAACAGAGGACTGTGAGAAACATATTAGAAGAGATGCTACTATGGGCAACAGGGGTGGTTTGAGACTGAAGACACACTACAGAAGATAGAGAGAGACTGGGGACATGCTACATGGGACTGCTAGAGATCACTGTCATTACAGCATCTTTTCAAACAAATGCTCCTGCTACTGACTGCTGGGGGCTGCAAAGGGCCACATGTGGCCCTCGGATCGCAGGTTGGGCACCAGAGATTTAGGGTGTGAAGCAGCCCTAAGCAATAGATAAAAGTCTAACCCACTGGCATCTTGCAGCAGAGTCAGATCGCTGCACTGTGTGTAAGCAGCAGCTCCCTCTGCTGTTGTTGGATTGCCCCCCAAAGCTTATGCACCATACCGAGTGGAGGGTTCAAGCTAGAGGGTCAGACCACAGCAGACCACCACATGACTTTTGGTTATCTATACCAGTGTTTCTCAAGCTTTTTTTAGTCACAGCACAAAAAGTATTCAAAATCTCCCCAGTCTAAAATGTCATCGATTTTAAGGGGAAACTCGTGCAAAAACACACAAAAAAAGTGGGTTTCCCCCTTCACATCAAAGTGCCTTCTTCAAATCAAGAGCCCCCCACTTTAGAGTCAACCTTTGTATCAGTAGCCCCCTCATATCAGAAGCACCACTTTAATATCAGAGTATATTAAAGTTCCCCCTTCACATCAGGAGCTGCCCTTTCAAGTCAGAGTCCCCTCTTTCACATCAGAGTTCCCCCCCTTTCACATCAGAGTTCCCCGTTTACATCAGTAGCCCCCTTCACATCAGGAGTCCCCCTTTCACGTCAGGGTCCCCCCCCTTTCCCATCAGAGTTCCTCCTTTACATCAGTAGCTCCCTTCACATCAGGAGTCCCCCTTTCACGTCAGGGTCCCCCCCCTTTCCCATCAGAGTTCCTCCTTTACATCAGTAGCTCCCTTCACATCAGGAGTCCCCCTTTCACGTCAGGGTCCCCCCCCTTTCCCATCAGAGTTCCTCCTTTACATCAGTAGCTCCCTTCACATCAGGAGTCCCCCTTTCACGTCAGGGTCCCCCCCCTTTCCCATCAGAGTTCCTCCTTTACATCAGTAGCTCCCTTCACATCAGGAGTCCCCCTTTCACATCAGAGTCCCCCCCCTTTCACATCAGAGTTCCCCCTTTACATCAGTAGCTACCTTCACATCAGGAGCCCCCCTTTCACATCAGAGTCCTCCCTTCCACATCCGATTTCCCCCTTGCACATCAGTAGCCTCCTTCACCTCAATCTTTATACCCCCATCACATCACAGTCCCATTACCACAAAACTTTGAGGTACCCTTGAGGGTCCAGCACTGTGAGGTCTGAAAGTCTTCGTCTCCACTTTGTTACCATCTATTTCCAAGTCTAGTTTCTTGTCATTTCTTCAATTGGGCTACCTTTAATGTTGAAATGTCTGTGCATGCACACTTGAGATATATAACCTCGGCACCCGGCTCTGTAAGATGCTGGGAATGGACCGGGACTGTCTGCTCTATTGCACATGTGCCACAGTCAGGATGTAGAATACAAACGGTAGTAAAAGAGTTTTCTGGCCGCCAAAAAACGGGCACATTTTTCAACATTTAGTTCCACTTTAACGTCAAGCCAACCTATTGTACATGTCAAAACCATTAAAACAGTTGTATATTCTCTTTAAAAGTGATCAGGACCCCTAAAAACATCCAGGATGTAAGCAATTCAATGGCAGAGCTGTTTAGATCTCTAAATGTAACCTTGTAACAGTTTTGTCTCTCTAGTAAGGACTGTAAATATGCAAATCATCTGATCTCCCAAAGGAAACACAAAATCATTTGTTACCTGTGTCCCCCCTTTTTTAGACTCCTTGGGAGTCATACAATGTCTGTGCTCACTCCCACCATTGACAGTTTTGGCATGTTGAATGAGATACGTGACCCCGCCCAGGAGGAACCATTAAGGTTATGTCATCATTCAGAAATATACTTTTTCTATAATAGGTTACCATATGAGATGTTCTGAAGAATCCCTTTGGGCTTCAATCAGAATTCAATCAGAATTTAAAGTCTTGCCAATTCTACATCAACTTGCAGACTACTTATGGCACCAGGAGATTTGAGATAATATTTGCTGTTTCATCTACACAGAGAGAGAGAAAACGTCCCTTGCCCTCTTCCCTATATCGCCCGCCTGCCCATAACAGTGAAATAATCTGCGAACACAGGTCCGCTCAGTTGGAATTTGAGCTTTGGGACAAATTAAACGAGATGCTTATCATCAAGGGGCTTATCAGCACCCGCCTAGTCAGTTCCTAAAACTTAATTATTGGGATTAAATGCTTCTTTTTTAAGTTATCTGGTTCAAACGGACGGACTTTAATTAAATCTATTGAACTTTGGCTCAGTTTCTTATTAAAGGAAAGCAACTTATACTCTCGGTTCGTACGTCAAGCGAGTCAAGTCCCGAGGAACGTTGACGCAGCTGGCGTAATCTCAGCCGGGTGCGCGAAACACATCTGTTGCACAGACGCCACAGCCGCGCTCCTATAGCTTTCATCTGTCGTGGGTGGTATCATCTTGGTCCATTTCAGAGACATACGCTGCACCGTATTACAGGTTATTGTAGTAACGTCTTAAATGTTCCCAACCATTATCGCTTTATTTAGTGCGGAGATGATTATCTACTTCTTTCGTGCTTTAGATATCTCTGCGCTGAACCAAACACGGGCTGATTTTGGAAAATGAAGGTGGGGCTTAGACATTTGCCCATGTTTGGATCCCCCATGATCACCTGTGGAACTCAGCAGGCAACAATTTTTCCTTCCTCTAAAAAAAAACAAAAAACACTAAATGGCGAGTGCTTCCAAATTGGCAAGGCCTACATGGGCCAACACTGCAGCAATTGCTCAAATCAGGAAAGGATTAAGCCCATGTAGGGTCACCCTTTGTACCTGAGTGATAGAGATAATCTTGTAGAAATAATTAAGCAATAGGGAGGTCTTATTGTTTAACAGCAGCCCTGACGTCTGATCAAAAGGCTGGAGCAGAGGGTTTAAGCTTTGGCTTCTCAAAACCTTTTGGCTGTCAGTCTTACAATGCCTTATGGGTCTTCTAGTATAACAAAAGCTGGAGGGCCGAAGTTTGGCTACACCTCACCTTGTCAGAGTCAATGTTACAGATTATGCTGCAGGAACCCTTTAGAGTCAATATAAAACCCTTGTAATAAATGATGACATTACAATGTTATTTGCTCTCTTTTGGTCTGCTAAATAGACAAATGGAAGCATCTTATTGATAATACCTTTTGATCCCGCCAGAAATCTGGTGGGCAGATAAGTTCCTGTGTCTTCTGCCTTTGCTGTACTTTTTTTAGGTAGCATGGTTCTCAGCTATCTTTGTGAACTACAGAACACCCCTCATAGTATGTAGACAACGAGAGGGGGCACTGTTCTCTGGTTTTAGGGTAACAATGCTGCTGCGACATAGTAAATAAGCATTGTCAACCTAGGGCAGTAAGTGAGTGACTGTCAGGATCACCAAGGAAAGAAAGAAAACTAATGCAGCCACATCTAAGGACTGCTAAGCTGTATATTTGTTATATGGTAGGTAGACAGGGGGGAGGGCAGTGTTCTGTAGCTTTAGGGTAACAATGCTGCTCCGACATAGTGAGCATCGTCACCCTAGGGGAGTAAATGAGTAATTGTCAGGATCACCAAGGAAAGAAAGAAGACTAATGCAGCCACTGCATCTAAGTTGTATGTATTACTTGTTTGTTCTATGGTATGTAGACAATGAGATGGGGCAGTGTTCTGTAGCTTTAGGGTAACAATGCTGCTCCGACATAGTAAGTGAGTAACTGTCAGGATCACCAGGGAAAGGAAGAAAACTAATGCAGCCACTGCATCTAAGCTGTATATATTAGTTGTTTGTTCTTGGGTTTAGATACGCTTGAAGTATCACATGTTTTTTATATGTGCTCTGCCTTTTGTGTTAACCAGTCATGTATTGTATTGTATAGCAAGTCTGCTTTATATGCAGAGATTCAGAAATTGTCAGCCACCGGTCTACAGAAGAACACTAGCTGCATGAGCTGCATGGAGTCTTGTGATTTCACCCTCCTTTTTCCTGAATTGTAATAAGACAAAAGAAAAACAGAAGGCAATATACACAAATATTGGAAGTATTATGGGTGCCTACCTTTGCCCTGCGACCCATAAGTACTTTGTGCTAAACTTAGTCCCTAAACTTGTTCCTACATTACTGTGTTATTGGCGTATTTCGGCAGTTCAGTGGCCTGTGTCCAAGCCTTAATAGGTAGTCTCTTTCATGAATAGCTGAGATGTATTATCTCTGTGAGTCTGTGAAGCAGAACCACATCTTAACTCTTATATCCCCCAGAACTTTACATCCTAATTTGGTCCTTGATTTTCTGTCCATTCCCAAAACCCAAAGACATCAATTACCAATAAATGACTTGCTTCTTTTTTCCCTTGAAATATTGCCCGAGCGCCGAGATGTTATCAAGCTGTGTTGTCAGTTATGATTAAATCATGTTCACCTCGCCATACAAGCAAGAGACGTGAAGGAGATGGAGAGGTAGACGGTATGTAAGCTGAATAACTGGGAATGACAAGGGGTTCTGAGAGCCCGCGGAGCCGTGCAACTCCCAAATAGGATTTAAAGATTAACGTACTTTTGGTACGATGAAGATACAGCGTGAGACCTCCTTTATGTATTCGGCTAATACTGGCACCGCAGAGCATGACAGATTTTTTTTGTTGTAATGGAAGCCATTACAAATTGAAAATGTAATTGTTAGCTGTCAAGTTTGCAATCAGTTATCTCTTGCGGTCATCATGAGAAGCTCCTACTGGTCCTCTTTGCCGGTGTGGCTACTGAATGCGACATGATATTGCAAAGACTCAAGGCCGGCATATATGGATGTTCTCTCCTACACTGTAGCCATTGCTATCTTCTTAAAGAGGCACAGAGAATCGTAAAGCTCTATCTAAATGAGATGTTTCAGTCCCTTTGTGCTTCCACCTCCAGGAGATTCCACAAATGCTGCATAGAAAGTCAGATAGTAGAAAGCTGGTTCCACTTAATGGCTGGACATGGCTACACCAATGTCCAAAGAGATAAGGGGACCCCAAACTGTATAAAGGAAATAAAGAGACAGACATAGGGGTGCACTCCTATAGCATTACATTTGTAATGCACCCTCTATCTGCCTCAATCTTCTTAAAGAGGGCTTGTCCTTTTGACCATTCAGGACACTCAAGTGATACTCTCCTTTTATGCAATATCCTTCCCCTTTGTACCTCCGCTAAATCTCTGACTCCAAAACCTATCTATGGTAAGATGATGTCAGAACTTACAATGGGTTAATCAATGTCTTCATCCTTCTTTTCACATAACAGTAGACTAGGGAGTGGCCACTCAAACCTGAGCATTGCATCCTGGGACACATGCTCCTGCATATCTGGTAGGAAAGGGTATTCACCAAGGGCTCCAACGGGCTAGCAAGGGAGCACTAGGAAGGTTAGTTAGGATTGGGGGGTGGGTGTTCCTTCTACAAGGGTAGAGCTGGTGGTGAGTTTTACATGACAACCAGAGTAAAGTCCATGAACCCATCGCACTCGAAACCACCTTTTCAAAGTAATCAAGGTGGGTGCTGCAGCTATCGACAGCTGGCCACCGTGATTTTTAGCTAGTAGAATATATAGAGACACCAGCACTCCAAATAGTGAATCAAATATTGACGTACGAGCAACATAGCGTGATGCACTCAATGCAATTGTTTCACTATGGAGGGCCGGTGCCTCTATATATTCTACTAGTTACATGAGAACCGGTCATTTTGCCCTAAATGGGTAAAGTGACCAATTCTTTTTAAACTGAAAAGTCAAAGATAAACTTTTAAGTCCATAATTCTCCTCTCTTTTGGTGCCAGTCATGTGACCAAATGCCAGAGAGTTCTTCGAGGCTTAGAATTAAGGTGGATCTAGGTCTCATGTCTCCTTATTAGAAGCTTGAGTTTCAGTATTTGTAATACAAGCATTTTTTCCTAATGTCCACAATTCTTCTCTCTTTTGGTGCCAGTCATGTGACCAAATACCAGAAATTAAAGGCATTAGAATTAAAGTGGACCTAGGCCTCGTGCCTCCTTATTGATCTTGACTTTCAGTGTTGGTAAGGAAAGCAGAAGACCAATATCAAGAGCCCTTTTCCACTAATAGCACAATTCTTTACTCTTTTGGTGCCAGTCATTTGACCAAATGCCAGAGGATGTATCACATGAGGATCAATTCACAAGCTTTAACACAAGGATAAGGATGGTTATTTTAACCTTGTAACTTTAATTTTCAAACCTCACTGGATTCAAACGCTCAAACAAACGCTTCTTATCCACGGTATTAAGCTTTGAGAACTGAGCCTATGCTCTCTGCTAAAGGAGCTTGGAGCACAGACATAAGTGTCATCAACCAATCAGAATTGATGAATGAACACTCATTTTACTGTTGGATAGCAGCTGATCCGGTGACTGTCACAGGAAGGGTAAAGAATGGGGGATACCGGGAAAAAGATGCCTTTTTCACAGTCTTCAGTTGCCTTAGGTAACTATGCTTGAAGGCCATGGGTGTAATTATGAAAGGTTCTCCAGATAATATAGCTTCGGCCTTCAACTAACTCATGTGAATTGGCTTTCATAGAAACTTAATGTTTTTTGGTGATTGTTCTTGTACAAAACTGAAGACTTTCCATGCACTTCTTCTTCTCATGGTGTGCTAATGTTGAGTAGGCCTCATTTAAGTGACGGTTGACACCTTGAAGTCAGGATCACCCAACATTATTCTCCTGTGGATAATTTTTGTGGCAGTGGGAAGGTTAGGCCTGGTCATGGGACAACCAGGTTTACCCATAATGCTTCACTGTTGGTCTTAATGAAATCTCAGAAGAGTTTAGTCATCAGGTGACCCTGAGTAGAGCTATTTGATGTGTGACACTTGGTCACCACCTATTCTAAATCCCTATGGGCCTCATTAACAGCGGCTTGGCAGATTGCAACATGTCCCACCTATTATCAGCAGATGGGTTCCGGGGCCTGTCAATAAAACCTTGACTCAGCATTTGCTTTGATGAATAGATGAGGACAGTGTAATATGGTGGAACTCCAGTGTAGAGGAGTCAGGAATTCTGTTTGCTTCTCCAGCTGAGAGTAAAATGCGTTTGTCCACCTTCCTGATGAAAATGGAAGCCTCTTTAAAAGAAAAGAAAATTTCAAATATATTTTTCAATAGCCAAGTAGGATAGAAATCCACTTTGAATGCCTATGGAGACCCAGATATTACCTTGAATAAGTAGCAGTGACAACATCACTGTGCTGTACAGAAAGCAGAGCTGTGGGAGGGGTCCATCAGGCCCCACCCATTACAGGAGCCTGCACGAGGGGGTGGAGACAAGACCAGTCACCCTACAGAAGGAAAGAGCACAACAGTGAGCGGTCTTCATTACAGGAAGCTCCAAGTTGCTGCACAGATCTGGAAGAAATACACAAAGCTCACCAAGATTCAAGGATGAGTACACATGACTTGTATTTAGATAATATTTGCTTATCCCAATGTTCAGCTTTAAAGGATAACTAGGAACTCAAATGTTAAATATTGCAGCTTACCGGTCCTTAGATGTGATGGTTGCATTTGTTTTCATTGTTCAGCCTTTTTTTTTCACCTGGTGATCCTGACAGTAACACACTATACAAAGAAAAGGAATGCAGCCACCATATCCAAGGGCTGGTAAGCTGCAATAGGTTACATTTTAGTTTTTGGGCTTAGATACACTTTAAGGACATGCAGTTTGGCTGTAAGCAATTCAGCCACTTTTATTTCTGCCTCCGGATTTCATGAATCAGCCACAAAAACGACCTGTGAAATTTTAATAACATCCTTTTCCCTTTGAAAATGTCACGCCGGCCTCCCACAGATTTTGTTTCAGATCTGACCTGTCAGGCCAACAGATTTGACTAAATACCATGCTTAAAGGTCTAGCAGATTCCCGGCTCTGCAGGTACCTTGAGCAATGTTAAGGACCTCCTTTTGTGCATTGGGGGAGCACCCGACAGTTCTTGTTGAACATTGAAAAGAGCTCTCATCTTGAAGCTTTCCCGCGCCTCTCGCATTGCTGCTATACCTGCTATACACAATAATTTAATCATTTCAAAAGCATGGCAGCTGTTTATGATACACAGAGCTTTAGCTAACTGATTGTTATCCAGTTAGGTGTACTTTGAACTAGGGATGTACCGATACCTGTATTTCGGTACCGAGTATGAGAACGAGATTTGTTTTCGGGTACTTAACGATATCGAGTACCGGAAGTCCCATTTAAGAAGCCAGGCGGCGTGTAAAGACTCGCCACCCGGCTTCCCGATTAGCAAGGAAGCCGTCTCCATGCTTCTCATCACTATGTGATGAGAAAGCATGGAGCAGGCTTACTGGCCAAACATGGAAGCCAGGCACCGTGTAATGACACGGCGCCTGGCTTCCTGATTGGCCGGGAAGCCGGCTCCATGCTCTAGTCGGAGCATTTGGGCTAGTATCGGTATCGGTGCATCCCTACTTTGAAGGACAACGTAAAACTGTTGTTTAATAAATTGCCCACCCAACCTGAGTGCAGTGCACCTGAGACACTATTTACCTTCCTCCCAATCCAGCGACCTTTCCACTGGCAAAATCCTGGCTGGCCCCTCTTTGAACTGCACATGCGCTCCCACTCCTGTTCTGTCCTATGTGTAGGCCATACATCGAGGAACTGCTGAAGGCCACCATGAGTATCAATGGGGTCGTGGTTGGCAAGTGCAGTATGAACAGCAACTGGCTGGGTCCCTGTCAAAGAAAAGATCACTGGATAGGGGAAGAAGGAGTATTATCTCAGGCGGGCTGCACTCAGGGGGGAGTGTGTGGGAGATTAATTACAGGACAACGTCACTAAAAGCATTCAGAAAACACAGATCACCTGCTCAGGACTTTTCACCCAAGCATTGCTAATGTTCACTGGTCCACCCTGTTACCCTTTGTTGGTAATCTGGGAATCCCATTGTGTCATGCAGCAGAGGGATTCCCAAATATTCCCATGGCAGGCTTCCTTATTTTCTTTCCCATGTGAAAGGGGCTTAAGACGGATACAAACTATGAGAAAAGGGAGAAGAAGCTTTAGCAACATTCAGAATCATATGCTAAATTGAAGTAGGAACTTATAGGAGGACAGTCATGAAAGATGGTCTAAAAGTGGAGTTTCCCTTTTAATAAAAAAAAAAAAAAAATCTGTGTTCCGGGATGGTGCCCCCATTCATGAGTTACCTATGTGAAATCGTGTTTGGCCAACAGTGTGTGGAAAGTTGATGATATTCACTTTGAGGGTGAACAAAAGATTCGACACACATGCCTGCTTCTCTCCACAATACATTAGAGGGAGCCGGCGGGAGAGAGGCTGCAGACTGCAGTGCTGTGCCAACATCTCCAGCTCTCCTATTAACTGACTCATCTGATTACTACAGCTCCTGCTACCGGGGAAACATTGATAGACTTATCGGAGAAGAAACGAGGAAAAATAAATGACGGATAGCGATGCAGCTGGCTACATGCGCTCCGCTGCTCCGACCATGCAATTAGGCAAAGAAAGTGCGGGCTCTGGCTTAAAGGAGCGAAAAGCGGAACTCCGGCAACAAAAAAGTTTGTTTTAATATATTCATGTAGCCATGAAGAACATAAATCCACTTTGTGTGCTTCAAATGGCTTTGGAAACCCAGTGACCATATCACCGCACAGCCTGTGCAGAGAGCAGAGCTGTGGGAGGGGCCCAGCAGGCTCTATCCGCTATAGGAAACTACAGGAGGGGACAGAGACAAGACCAGTCACCCTACACGAGGAGAGAGAGCAGCAGTGAGCGGTCTTTATTACAGGAGGAAGCGGAGACAAGACCAGTCACCCTGCACAAGTAGAGAGAGCAGCAGTGACCGGTCTTTATTACAGGAAGGGGGCAGAGAGAAGACCAGTCACCCTGCACAAGAAGAGAGAGCAGCAGTGTGCGGTCTTTATTACAGCAAGCTCCAAGTCTCACACTGGATTACTGAACAGATCTGGAAGAAATACACAAAGCTCACCTACATTCAGGGAAGAATACACATCACTCTTGTATTTATATTTTGCTTATCCCAGAGTTCAGCTTTAAAGGAGAACTATGAGGTAAGTGTTTTTACCTATAGTTCTTCTAAGGGTCACGGGAGGACATAGCGTCCTCCCGTGACCCAAAGCTCAGTATATTGCGACCTACAGCTCGCGGTATACTGAGACCGCCGCAGCTGGGACGGATCCCGACATTACTGTCGATATCCACCCAGCTGCGTGAGGACAGCTGGCTCTGCCTATCTAGCGGCAGAGCCAGCTGTACCCTCCCCCGTCCGTTCTGCCAGTCAGCGCTGGAGGAACGGGGAGGGGAGGGGGAATCTCTGCAGGGAGCCGTGAGTGACAGCTCTCTGCAGGGTCATGATCGAGAAGTGAGCGAGCGACCGTATGTGTTCGCTCACTTCCCGATCTATTTAGCCGTTCTGTGACAGTTTTATTGTCACACATCGGCTCAAACTATGAGGATGAGTGAAAATCACTCAGCTCATAGTTCTCCTAGTTACATATCGCCGCGAATGTCGCTGTGAGAGCAATCATTTTAGGGCCGTCAATCACTAATAACACTAAACTGATGAGCGGTAACAGCTTTTAAAGCGTCGCCTATGGCCAATTTTGGGTATTATCGTTTTTTGAGGTTTCGCGCGCGCACGCAATTTTAAGGCTTGACATGTTTAGTGTCTTTTTAACCGACGTGACCCCATCTTTTATATTTTACCAAAAAATTGGGTAATAATAAATGTTTTATCATTTAATATAGGGGAAACTGTTTTTTTTTTTTATTTCGGTAATTTTTCCTTAATATAGTAAAAAAATAAAACCCCCAGTGGTGAATAAATACCACCAAAAGAAAGCTCTATCTGTCCCCAAAAAAGGGTATAAAATTCATTTCAGTACAGCGCTGCATGACGGAATAAATGTCAGTCAAAGTACCGCAGCGCTGAATACTGAAAAATGGCCTGGATGGGAAGGGGGTTTAACACCGCGGATGTCAACTGGTTAATTCCTCCCCTGTGCATTGATACCATTATACTGTATATGATGCTCATGGTTCAAGAAGAACTCCCTTTCATCCTATTTTTTTTTCTCTGTCAATCCACTTTCCAATATCAGTTTACTGTATCTAACTGTATAAAGGATGTGCTCTCTACGATCTTAAAGGTAAATTCCACTTTAAACCCTCTTTTCAATGATCCGCTTCAGCATTCTAAAAGCGTGGTCTTGCCCATTCCTGCCTCAGTCGCCCCTATTGGCCCTCCAATATGATGGGCATCATTAATGACGAATAGAGGGGCATAAATGGAGGGCACGCCAAACATGATTTTTACAAGTGAAACGGAAAATGAATGAATGGCAACACAAGCACGTTTTGCAGCATTTCTGTCAACAACCGCCAAAGCGCGCGGTTTTGGCACACATTCATGGAACACGCAGATGTAAATGTAGGCTTAAAGTAGACCTCCAGGCCAACTTCTTTTTATTTTTTTGAAATAGAGTGCAGAAGGGTTAGTTTCTTTATCAGGCTTTTATTGCTGTTTGGTCCCCAGTAGGGAGATTTCCCACCACTTCCTGTCCAGCTGACCATGTTTTCCTAAACAGGAAGTGAGGAGAAATTTCCAGCAGGATACAAACAGCAATTTAAAAAAATGAAACTTGATGGCGGTTCTATTCAAACAAGACAAAAAAACTTCCCACCTTAACACGTCAGGAGATTTTAGACTCTTACAAAAGTATTGTGGGTAATACAAGAAAGACCCGAGACAACCGCAGAGCAAAATGCGGACACGACATCCTTCTTCCTGAAGACAGACATTCAAATGGAGATAAGAGCAAGATAAAAAAAATAATAATAAAAAGAAAACTGAAAAAAATGCGCATAAAGTCAAAGCGAGCTCGCAGTCTGTTGGAGGTAATGAAAGTCAGAGAGAATAATCAAACCCATGGGTCTCCGGGTTCTGAATAACGATGTGGAAACGGCGGACGCTGTCAATGTGTGGCGTATCAGTCGGCGCACAGATCGTCCTTTAGATCAGATGGCAGGCCAGAGATGTACACTTTGTGCGGTTTGAGGAATATTAAGATGTGTCTGTGTTTGTTTATTTATTTATTTGCTTTTTACATCAAAGAGCCCATCTTGGTGTCTGGTTGTTGTTGCCTTTCCAGACTCGGCAGACGGCATCCATTTAGTTCTTTTCATGTAGGGAGGAAAGACATCTTGGAACTGATATCTCCCCCATCAGACACGTACACGCGAACAACATGAGATGTTTACTTCATCATGTATCATATCACCAAACGAAAACAAAGGCGCATTAATGTTATCCTGTCAGATTATACTTTGGTGAAACATGTGACATACCCCTGTCCCCTGCACTAGATATGCTGCGCTGGATTTTACTGTATGGTTCACTGCACATTACACACACCTGACCCCTGCACTTTGTGCCACATTGTATGTTGCATACTTCTGACTGCTTCACCCAATATGCTGTGCTTTATGTTAAATACTGCTGATCGCTGCACTCTGTACGCTTTGCTGCACATTACCCATTCCTGACCCCTGCACTTTGTGCCATGTTGTAACTTGCTTAGTCCTGACACCTTTACTCAATATGCAGTGATGTATGTTACATACTGCTGACCTTTACACTTTGTATGACTACAATACTCTGTATGCTTTCCTGTAAATTACACACTCCTGACCCCTGCGGTTTGTGCCACGTTGTATATTGAATACTCCTGACTCCTTCACTCAATATGTTGTGCTCTTAAATACTGCTGACCACTGCACTCTGTACGCTTTCCTGTACATTACACACTCCTGACACCTGCGCTTATTGTATGTTACATACTCCTGACTGCCGCATTCTGTTTGTTATGTTGTATGCTAGTGTATGCTGACTACTGCAAACCATACACTACATTGTACATTACATAGCGCTGACCCATGCACACTGTATTCTATGTTGTACAAAACAAAGAGTTTATTTAAATGATCCTTTGTGCTGAGGTTTATGTGTGTCTGTGATACTGGCGCAGGTACAAGACTCTGGCATAGATGCGCAGTGTATACAGAGAGTAAGCTCAGACTCCGGCCCTCTGAGGCCTTGTTCACACCAAGCGCAGAGCAGATCCAGACCAGAGCAGGTGCAGACCGGATCAAAACTGCGTCCAATGTATTCCTATGGTATAATTTTACCTCCAGTTCACATCGCAGCGTGCAGATCCAGACCAGATCCAGAGCAGGTGAAAAAACTGCGGCAAGCCCTATTTTACCTGCTCTGGATCTGCTCTGGAACGCATAAAAAACACATCAAAAACGCATGCAAGTGCCTGAAAGCCCATGTTAAACTTAAAAAAAACGGCCCGGGAGCATCAAAAACGCGGCACAACCCACTGCACTGCGTGTGCAGAAACCTGACAGGATCTGCTCTGCATTTGGTGTGAACAAGGCCTTAGCCATGTCTATTACTGAGTGCAATGTAGCCACCCCCACCTTTTACTGCGAAACAACATTTGCTGATACCGGAGCTCACCCTTATCTGTTCCTTATTCAATACAAATTTTAAAAAAAGCGCTTGGGATTTTTTTCAGATACACTATATCTAGTAGAAGTAAATCTTAACCTTTTCCATCCAGAACTTGCCCAAAACTATTTTTTTTATTTGTCTTTATGATTTACTTTAAAGGAGAACTATGAGGTGGGTGCTTTTCACTCACCTCATAGTTCTAGCTGACCTGTGACAATGAGACTGTCACAGGTCGGCTCAGTAGATCGGGAGGTGAGCGAACATATACCGGCGCTCGCTCACCTCTCGATCCTGTCAGGCTCTCTGCCGTGACAGGGGAGGGGCTGTATTCCCCTCTCCCCGATCCGCCAGCGCTGACTGGCGGAACGGACGGGGGAGGGGGCGGGTACAGCTGGCTCTGCCTCTAGATAGGCAGAGCCAGCTGTCACTCACACAGCTGGGTGGATCTCGACGTCGATGTCGGGATCCGCTCTGGCTGCGGCGTCTCAGTATACCGCGAACTACCGCTCGTGCAGAACACCTGGACCCATACAGATGTGCAGGTTCAGGTCTGCATGTAACCTCCAATAGGTAGGTACAGATAGTGGCACGCAACTACACGCAGCACTTGTCCCTCCCGGGAGCAGGTCTCTGCAGGGGCGGGCCCGCTTTATTAACGTGAACGCCCCTGTGAATGAGCCCCGAATCTTTATCATCCTCATCCCTTCTTTCATTCAGCAGTGTTTGCCTGTGTCCTGTGTATGTCCCCGTCGACGTCATTCTAGTTCCTTGCAGACTACAGAACCTGTTGATGCTTTATAAATAAATGATAATATACTTGTTAGCAGCAGACAGTAATTTAACCTGTCAGCGTCTCCAGCGAAATGGAGAAATGCAAATGCATTGTAATGCATGCAAATCCGGCTTATGCATATGTATAGACAGAGAGACTCCGCCACAGCTGACCTGCCAGTGTGCTCCGCCGGGCTGAAGGTTGACTCCGGGTGACATTCCTTGAATGCAAACAGTTGTTCATTGGGAGTAGGGAGCGTGTCCCCGACCCATACTAACTACCTGCTTCTGTATTTGTTTACTCCATAGGGGTGAATATCAAATCTGCTGATGTCACTTTACAAGCCGAAGACATTTAGAGGGCAGAATACTGTTATTAAAGGGGAACTCTGGCCCTCCATTCAGCCTAGCAGAGTTGTACCGGCTCCTCTCCTGGACTGAATTGGCTTCCTCTAATTCCACTGCACACTGTGAGCTCCTCATAATGTGCATTAGAAGCTGCAGCAAGTCACATAGAGCCCGCCTCATTTCCTGGATGGAGGACATCCAGCATCATCTAGTACTTGCCTCCCCAACTTGACTGTCCCTAGCTTCTTGGCCTTTTGGCCAAGTGTAGTATCTGTTCTTATCGGTTTTTGGAGAGGAACAACATCAATTGCCGGCGCTCATGCTTGCTTTGTACTCTCTGAAGTAATAAGTGGCTGCCGGAGGGGTTTCCTTTCCTCCTGGGTTAATTCTGGTCCGTTTATGCCAGGCTTGTCCCCAGTTGTAGGCAGGAACCCCTCTGGTGCTATTGCCTTCTGGTAGGGATGGGGCTGCGCTTGTCTGGCCGGAGGGTTTGGGGAGCACAGAAGTCCGCGCTGCTGTGCCCCCTGAGAGTGGCGTCTAAGGGTGTGCCGGAAAATCACTTGGGTTTGGGGCCGCACTTGATTCACCAGCACCAGGTCACGGCACTCAAGCTTTTTCTGCACCACGCCTCCTGGGCAGGCCTTCTGGCTAGCCTGGGGCAACTTTTATACCTTGGCCGGATGGCCTGCCAGGTTTGTGCACTGGAACTTATTTATTGTAAGCACTATTTTTATGCACGATTGAGCATCTTTTTGACTTCACAGAAGGCGGAGGTGCGGGTACCTTCAGGGCCCGTTCCTGAAGTTGGGGAGGAGGTTCTGTGGCCCCTTTGGGCTTCCCTGCCTCTTCCCACTTGGGGGTCTCTCTTCGGGGGAGCCCCCCACCTAGTAGTCGGCATGTCCCTGAGTATCGGGGTCCGCCGGCCTTCGGGTAGGTGGATCTAAGTCGTCCTTGCCCTGTCAGGAGCCTTGCGCCCCAGGGGGTTCAGGAAATCGTGGTCATTCCTCTTTGTGTAGTGATTGCACTATTCACTTTTTTGTTCACAAAATGCTTCAATAATAGTGACTTCACTTGCTACATGCTGCATCAGTGACTCAGAAAGCATTGAAGCCTGAGGATCAGCATAATACAAGGATTCCTGTCTCCATACAAACTATAACATTGTGATGTGAGCCGTGCCTTCGAATGGTTCAGAGCTTCATCCATTGTGCTTGCTGTTTGTTTACGGTAATGGAGGTTCTCTGGCCTAGTGTCTAGCCCTCTAAAGCGGATTCTTCTCCCCGTGGGAGAGGGTCATGGGGTAATTGTAGACTTGTGGTATTTATTTGTGTCAAACCAACCATGGAAGCCTCCTTGTATCGTCAGTCCTTTTATTTCACATTTTAACATACATACACTGTATATAAATATATATACAGTGGGTATAGAAAAGAATCCCCCCCATTTATCCAGCTGTATTTACTCAGAGCAACTTATAACATCCAAGTGAAAGATATAACACCAACATGTCAGAAAAAAGTTCAAAAAGAGAATCACTGAGTTGGAAAAAGGATCACCCCCCTTGTGTCAGTGATTTGTGGAACCCCCTTTTGCTTTATTTACAGCCTTTACTCTGTTGAGATATGTCTCTACTGAATTTGCCTATCTAGACTTAGCAATATTTGCCCACTCTTCTTTGCAGAACTGCTCAAGTTCAGTTAGATTTGATAGCGACCGTTCGTGGACTGTAGTCTTCAAGTCATTCCACTGGTTTTTAATGGGGTTTAAGTCTGGGCTCTGACTAGGCCATGCACAGACCATTTTCTCCTTCAACCACTGTGTGGTCATTTTTGCTGTGTGCTTTGGGCCATTGTCCTGTTGGAAGGTAAACCTTCGTCCCATTGACAACTCTCTGGCAGTGGTCAACAGATTTTCCTCAAGAATTTGACGGTATTTTGCCCCATCCATTTTTCTATCCTGACAAGTGCTCCAGTCCCTGCTGCAGCGAAACACCCCCATAACGGGATGATATATATAGTTTTTAAGGTGTATCTATACTTAAATCTTAGCTTATAGTCAACCTACGCCTTGCCCATACAGGGCTAGGTTCGCTGCGATGGTGGTCTCGTCGTCTTCTTTTCCCCTCTTAAAGGGGCTAACATTTAGAGCAGGAAAGGGCAACTCCAGCCCTCCAGCTGTTGTGGAACTACAAGTCCCGTAAGACATTGCAAGACTGACAGCTACAGGCATGACTCCCAGAGGCAGAGGCATGTTGGGATTTATACTTAAAGCACAGCTGGGGGGCCAGAGTGGCCTCCCCCTGATTCTTTGAGGAGTCTGGAGTTCTGGTTGTGATTGATCAAGAAGTCAGTTATTCAAAATGGCTGCCCTCACCCTAAATTTACTGTTACACAATCCATTCCATCAATGACCCCTGCAGGTTATTTTATCTGACGGGAAAGCTGACATATTCCTTATACATAAAGGCCATGGCAAACGGATCCTATCAATGTGTCCTCGGGGCAAGGACTAAATTGTGATGAGCGGAGCAGAGGAGACCTTGTCAGTTGAACCTGCCAGAGTTTTTCCCATATATGATCCTAATAGGATGCTCCGGCAGTGCAGAGCCATTCCATTAGACGGAGGAGAATCTGGATAACTTCATTAGCTGGCTGTGTGCAGCGTTCTCTGACATGGCGTACGATGGAAGGGGGGGGGGCGGCCCGGCCCTACCAGGCCAAATCTGATTTTACCATGTCATACTCTTTACATTAGAGGAAGGTGTCCTACAGCAAACCGCATGAGAGGATTTTCTCCCTCTCTGCTGACGAGGAAGCTTCCTGGTCACACATCTGAGGATGTTTTCTAATTTGGATGTTATTTAGTATAAAATACAGCTTGAGATACCCCAAATAAAAATCTATCTCCTGCTAGGTTGATGATAGTTGTGTCGGTAGAGCCAAAGCAGAAAGGAAAAGGCTTTAAATCCAAATTTCAGAGGCAGCGCTCTCCTTTAAGGGTGCCCCCGGGATTCTAAAGAATGTAAAAAGGAACATATAGATTCACAAAAGGGTGAAGAGTTTGGAGAAGGCAGGAGAAGGACAACATAGCTGATTTGGAAAAATTCTCCTAATTCAGCTCACTTTCCACAAGTACCGTTCTCCTGGCAACCGGCAAACCCAGACACGCCCATCGGCTTGCCAGACAGAGAAGCGTAATTGGTCACTCCAGAGAACACGTCTCCACTTCTCTAGAGTCCAGTGGCGGCGTGCTTTACACCACGGCATCCCACTCTTTGCATTGCACTTGGTGATGTAAGGCTTGGATGCAGCTGCTCGATCATGGAAACCCATTCCATGAAGCTCTCTACGCACAACTACGCAAAAAAACAACAAATGCACATTTTTTTTCTTTTATGGAGAACTGCACATTTATTATTTTCTTGCAAAAGGTGGAATTCTTCTTGAAAGCCCCTGTCCGGTTTTCCCTACTGCCTGAAGGCCTCATTGGGGAGATTCCACCTTACTTTCCGTTCTCGAAGAACAGGAAGTCAGGGAAGGACTCCAATGAGTAACAAAAAGCTAGACAGTAAAGCATTGTAACCGCAATCAGTGGATCATGGGTGCAATACTTAGGCGTTGCAGACTGTCCCTTCCGTCAATGTCTGTACTGATATACGGACGTGCAGTAATATCAAAGGGGAGGAAGAATTATTGGACTACAAGTCGTAACAGGGAGGGGAGGAAGAATGATTGGACTACCAGTGATAACATGCAGCGGAGGAAGAATGCGTTGCAGACTGTCCCTTCCGTCCATGTCTGTACTGATATACGGACGTGCAGTAATATCAAAGGGGAGGAAGAATGATTGGACTACAAGTGGTAACATGGTGGGGAGGAAGAATGATTGGACTACAAGTGGTAACATGGTGGGGAGGAAGAATGATTGGACTACAAGTGGTAACATGTAGGGGAGGAGGAACGATTGGACTACAAGTGGTAACATGGTGGGGAGGAAGAATGATTGGACTACGTGCGGTGATCTCATAGCACATATATTCTGTTGAAGCTAAATGTCCGTTCCCCGGCTTGTAGTTTCTCCATAACAGATCATGTCAAACAATCTGTGAATGGATGACCCAAACTCTGGGCAGAGCCAAGGGAAATTCAAAAAGTAGCAGCAGCCTGCAGGGAAGAGAACCCCACGATTAGGGTAAGTGGGGTGGGGGAGGAGGGTGGAGGGGGTATTATACCCTAAATACTGATATAACTTGAAACATGGTCAGAAAGGTAGACACAGCCTTTAACCTTTCTCTATCCAAAACTAAAAAAGAAAACTTTTTGGCTGGAGTCAGATTTTCATGGACAATTACTTCTTAATAAACACTCCACGATGAGGTTTCAGTTTTGCCGTTAAAGGCCTAGTGATGTTCCGGGCATTCAGCAAACATTGAGTCACGCATGTAGGACACGTGAGACGCCGCAACCTTCTTCAAAGGGCACAACTTCGGCTCTTATCTGACGCTGGCAGGCTCCTCTACTTAATCACCGCCACTTTAATTGTCTGTCAGGCAGAACCTTTTTTTTTTTTTTGTGCCATATTCTTAAATTCATTTTTCATTACCCAAAGTAAGAGGTAAGAGGAGACCAGAGGTGAGGAATCGTACTGTAAAAGGGCCTGTGCGTGACACTGACAACTTTTTACATCCGTACAGGCCCGGTCCTGGACTTCGCCTGAAGGGACACTGGTTGCCTAGCAACCCAACTTCCTGCAGCGGATGGCTGGTGATCCCTAGCTAACCGTGTCCCCGATTCTTCACATAATACTACCTGTTCCCTTTCAGAGTGCAACAAAAGTGTTGTTTTAAAAAAAATACCTTATTGTATAAAAGCTGATGCCGGTAGACAT
>NW_017307040.1:75801-84385 GCF_000935625.1 Nanorana parkeri
GTTCCAGTAACCATTTCCTATGCTAGGGTGACAATACTCCCATACTGTATTTACGTAGGAGCAACGTTGTCACCCTAGGATGCTCTCCTAATTTAAACTACAAACTCCTCCCCCCTCCTCATTTCCTTTAGATAGGGAGGAAGGGTTGTGTACTTCACAGAAGAAAGCTTTGAAAGCTATTAACACCAAACATTGTTTGAGATTTTAGTGGCATTTGATGGGTCGGCATGGACGACGAGAACTGTTCTTCCTTCTGGTACTCTCCATCATGTAGGACTCACAGTCCCATAAAACTTTCCCGCCGGCCGCTTTGCGACGCCGTTACGTGTGTGGCATCTCGCAGACTTCCCAGGAACTGGTGACCGCGGGTCATCTAAAGTTTATTGCCTTGAGGATCCCCTTCTATGGATGTGTGAGAGTTTTTTTTTTTTCCGACAGGGATCCTCCGTTGCTGGCGACAGTCTGGGAACGCTGCGCGCGTAGGCGTTTTGCGTGGGCTGAGGACCAGCAGTCGCCTCAGCTGTAGGAGAAGGATGATTCTGACAAAGCTCTAAAAAATCCCCGTATTATCAGCTATTGTGACAGGCAAAAAAGGAAAAAGAAAATCAAAAGGCACCGCGAAGAGGCTTAAACCGTGTCACCGCTAACGCCGTTCAGTCGCATTGTGGACCTTCACACACACACACACACACACAGGCTCCTGCCTAGTCCGATGAAATATTCATAAACCAGGTCTGCACCTTCAAGCTGCTTTCTATCCTCGAGTGAAAACAAATCACAAAGCGCAGCGGGGCGGCCTACCAAGGTCGTAGAGTAGTTGCGTATCCGCCGCACGGCTGATTAAACTTTGATGGCGAAGGTGTGTTATGTAAATATCGGTTATCAATGTTGTCTCTGGGTAAATGTGAATACAGTATAAAGATTTATTTCATATAGTATTACATTATTTAAAACATTTCAGACGTGTATAAAACTATTCATACCGGTACGGAAACTACGATATAGGGGGGCTGTTCAATAAAGCATATGCGACACTTTCCTGTCGGCCCCATTAAAAAGTCCCGCGCCTTATTCATGAAGGCCTTGCAACAGTTTTGCAACAGAATCAGGTAGTTCTTATTTGTGGAGGTAATTTGGACCACCTTCAAGTTGGCGTACAGAGACGGGTCAGAGCTCAGAGTGGGGCCGCTGTGTGATAAAGAGCAGGGCATGTCTGCTCTGATCTTTCATACACAGGGGCAGAGCAGCTTGCCTCTCAGAATTTGATGGTTGCTAGAGCACCGGCAACTGACCAATGACACATTCCCTGCCCTATTCAGCTGCCAGCTGGCTGCACAGAGTGTTATTGGTTGCTAGGATGCTGTTGGCTGCACTAAGTATCATTGGTTGCTAGGATGCTGTTAGTTGCACAGAGTTTCATTGGTTGCTAAGATGCTGTTGGTTGTACAGAGTATCATTGGTTGCTGGGATGCTGTCGGCTGCACAATGTCAGTGGTTGCTAGGACACTGTTTGTTGTGCAGCTGACAGCAAATATGGCCACATTTATGTTTTGCCAGTGATGTCCAAGAAATTCCTGCCTTTGTTTACATTCAGCTGTTGGCTGGGGAATCCCCTGGCCTGCAGCTGAATGGGGCAGGGAAGGGGTTATTGGCTGCTAGGATGCTGTTGGCTGCGCAGAGTTTCATTGGTTGCTAACATGCTGTTGGCTGCGCAGAGTTTCATTGGTTGCTAGGATGCTGTTGGCTGCACTGAGTGTCAGTGGTTGCTTGGACACTGTTTGTTGTGTAGCTGACAGCAAATATGGCCACAGCTTTGTTTTGTCAATGATGTACAACAAATCCCTGCCTCTTAGGTTACATTCAGCTGTTGGCTGGGGAATCCCCCAGTCTGCAGCTAAATGAGGCAGGGAAAGGGGTCATTGGCTGCACAGAGTTTGATTGGTTGCTAGGATGATGTCAACTGCACAGAGTTTCATGCTGTTGATTGTGCTATCTCAGCATCCTAAGAACAAATCTCCTGGCCCTGTCAGCTTCCGGCTGGTAGATTTCCCGGCCAACAGCTGAAGGTAAACAAAGGATCCGGGGATGTTGGTTGATGTAATTAACCAAATATGGCTACGGCGATGTTTGGTCAATGATGTCCGCAAAATCCCTGCCCCTTTGTTTACAATCAGCTGTCAGGTGGGAATCACCCAGCTGGCAGCTGAATGGGGCAGGAGGTGCGTTATTGCTTGCTAGGTTGCTGTTGGCCGCACAGCCAACAGAATCCGATCAACCAATGACGCTCTGTGCAGCTTACAGCGTTCTAGCAAGCAATGATGCTCTACGCAGCCGACAGCGTCCTAGCAACCAATGATAATCTATGCAGCTGACAGCATCTTAGCAACCATTGACACCTTATACAGGCTACTTGGCCCTAGCAACCAATGATACTTCATGCAGCCGTCAGCATCCTAGCAACCAAAGACACTGTGCAGCTCAGGGGCTGAACATGGACCGAGGATTGAAAGTCCACTGTAGGGACACCCCAGCCTCAGTACTGTCCCCCACCATGCCTCCATGTGACATTCTATCACACCTCATTACAAATGGCATGCATTGTTTTTATTTTTAACTGATAGAAAGACTCCAAGTTTGTCACATGTATGTTTTCATGGCCCCCTAGACTCCCGTGTTGTCAGCCATGTTAGGCTAAGGGAGTCTTAAAACCTACAGAATCTCCTTCACCATACCCGTTCTATCGCAAATATCTTCCCTTCCGTGAAAGGTATTACTTATCAGTGAATGTATTAAAAGCTGTTTTACATAAACCGACTTGTGATTTATGTTAAGTGGCTCCTTACCATGATTATGGAATTGCACATTTCCCAAAGCTGAGAATTTTAACATTGAATTAGAAATAAGATAAAACCCTTAGTTGTCGGCGTCTTTTTTTTAAGGGTGCACTGCAGTCAGACTCAAACATTTATCATTGTGTCACGATGAGTAGTGAAAGTCGCGGCAAAGGGCTTTTTGTTTTCAATCCTAGTAATGCTCTACGGCACTAAGTCAACTCTCTGTGTAAATTTCTCAGGTCACTGGAAGTCTAAGAACACCGAACTCCGCCCACTGGAACATCCCTGTAGCCTAATTATGCACAATTCTTACCATTCATAAAGAGATTATTCCCACCCATGGTCGACTCCATGACATTTAAAATTTAGAGATGACCCTTGGTAACCAATCAGCTTCTCTCTTCAGTTTGTTCAGTTAAGATTAGAAAATGAAAGAGAGAAGCTGATTGGTTGCCATGCACAGCTGCTCCAGATTGTGTCTGCTCCAGTTTTGATAAATTCCCCTCAAAGTGTTTTACTTACCAAAGGGTTGTAATTCTGTGCGGTTAGGCTTGTAGTTTGGGCACACCTGCCAGCCTGCACAGCTGGGTCCTGATCCCCTGAAATTCTGACTGTTCTGCAATTAAGGAATGCTGCCTGGTCCAGAACTTGCCCTATGATGGCACAGTTCTGGATAGAGTGGGAAAGAGGTAAAGTGCAAGTAAAGCCACAACATTTCAGTCTTGTACAAAGTAGGAAATGGTTAAGACCTCTGTTATTTACTTATTTATTATGTATTTATTTTATTTGTTATTTATTAATTTTTTATTATGAAATGCTTTTATTTAATTTATTTATGTATTTCTTTATGATTTATGTATTTAATGTATTATTTATTTATTGTATTTATTTATGTTGCTGTCTTTGTCCCCACTGGGAGATTTCCCTTCACTTTATGTCCCCGAGACACATGAGGAAGTTAGAGGAGCTCTCTCCACAGTGAGGTGACATCCGGTCTTAGACAGTTGTCACCGTAAACAGATTTCCTGTCACCTCCTGATCCAGTATCCTATCAAACATTTGGGATATTTCTATAACTTCTGGTGATAATAGTCACCAGGATACACAGGGGAGGGTAAATCTTTCCAGCAGGGATATATGACATTAAAGACCTGACAGGGGTTCTAATTTTGTACCTTTCCACGTTCTAAACAAAACTAAAAAAAAGAAACATTTTGACCTTACATAGACTTTAAACTATCTATCCACGTATGGAAAGATTGATGTATAGATAAAGTATTTGTCTATGTATCTGTGGTCAAAAACTCAAACTAAATCTGTATTTCTATGTTGAATTTCCATAAATTCTATCCCGCTTCTTATAACCAGGTCCATCTAGGAGTTTGTAAACTTCCTTATTGAAGATGCCCATAGGATGTACTTCCAATCCTCAATCCAATGACACCATTTCACTCACTTCCTGGTGTCACCGCTCTCACAGACTCAGCCTCCTGAACATCTCAACCTCTGAACAATGTAACATTATCACTGTTTGCTGGAAGCAATGCAGGATGGGATATGTATTCTTGAGAATTGGAGATTGCATCACATCAAGCAGCAGGGAAAGAGACGCAAAGCACACTGGGAATCCAGGAAGTTGATGGAAGTGATGGGAAGACGGGTGGATTTCGACAGTAATGTCAGGATCTGTCCCAGGTGCGGCGGTCTCAGTATACCACGAGCTGTACATTTCCTCACTTTCTGTCCTTGTGACACCACTACAAGAAATAAGAGAGCAGTTGTCACAGAAAAGAAAGGTAGTGACAGCCATTAGGCACCCTAACCCTTCTCTTGCTCTACTTGAAATGCGTTACTGTAACGCAAGCACGTGGTCGGTTGCTGTGGGTTTCCCTGGCTATTTTTGCTAGCTGTCAGTTGTTATAAACCTCGCCCGATTCGTTTTGTTGCCCCGGCATTCTAAGAACCGGGAAGAAAAAGTATTTTAATTTGCTTACGCGAAAGCTTTGCATGTTTTGCTCGTAGCGCCCTGCCTTTCTGGTACATGTCACTCTATGTCAGCTCCAAACAACTTACAAAGAACTTTAAATATTTACACTAATCTATATTTCAGATATACAAAAGGCGCTCAAAATGCCTTTGCTAATACTCATGACCAAATGGAAGTTTCAGAGCCGGTTTGGGCTTGTACTGCATACAGCTGGTAATTGCAGGGCAATAACCTTGGGATAGCGCGGAGCCAGAGCACATCTGAGCCAAGCTGGCTGGGGCTCCTGCTGAGCCATATCTCCCATAATGCTTCACTGTCAATCTTGCATGCTAGTAATAGCCGTAGTGGGCGGGAGAGGCAGTGATGGACCTTGTTGGTGGTGGTTTCTCGGTTTGTACTGCATGCAGAGGGTAATTGCAGGGCAATAACCTTAGCATAGCGTGGAGCCAGTGCAAATCCAAGCCAAGCTGGCCGGGGCTCCTGCTGAGCCATATCTCCCATGATGCTTCACTGTCAAACTTGCATGCTAGTAATATCCATGGTGGGAAGGACAGGTAGTGATGGACCTTGTTGGTGGTGGTTGGACTGGTGGAAGCTTGACTGGTGGATGGTCCTAACAATAGGCCTCCTTAGACATAAGGGTGTTGTCCAGGTAGGTGAGAAGTAGCATAATAAAAGTTCAGAGAAGAGAAGTTTGTGCTTATTGGAATTTAAAGATCTTTTAAGAATTGCTGACACGTTTCGGGTGTCAAAAGAGCCCCCTACCTCAGGAATTTGTGTGAATGAATAAATGGAAGTTCAGATCTGTGGTTTTCGGTTGATTTAGGGGAGAAATGACCCAGTAATCCCATCAGATCTGGCTAAGCGTTGACCCTTTTCCAGTAGTCTTGGATTTCTAGCACTGGTCTATGGTTCCAATCCTCGTTTCCGAATTTCGGATCCCGTCCGAATTTCGTTCAAAAACGAAACTGAATCGGACATGTGACAGTTCTGGCCAATCAGATGTGTTTTTCAGTTGAATGCACCCGAATGAGTCTGAATATGAATTTCCGCTATAGCAACATGGGAGCCGTATACAGTATATACATATAATACTAAAGCTGAGGCTCCTAGACCCTCATGGCATTCGGGATCCGAATTTTCGAATAGCATTTCGGGAGCTCCCGAATGCCATTCAGGTCTGGGAGCCATATACATATATTACTAAAGCTGAGGCTCCCAGACCCGAATGGCATTCGGGAGCTCCCAAATGCAAATTTGTAAATTCGGATCCTGAATGCCATTCGGGTCTGGGAGCCTCAGCTTTTAGTATTAATATCTGTATATGGTTTTCTGTGGTAGTTGTAACTAATATACGTTCATACACTCATCCGAAACAAACGAAAATTCAGATTTCGTCCAAATCCGAAACCCAAAACGAATTGAATTTCAGATCCGAATTCTGAAATAACGAAATATCCGAACCAAACCGAATTATTCCGCAGCTTACATGTCTAGTGGATGTATCGCAAAGATATGTTTTATTTTGCCCTGACATACACCTTATTATCGCCACTGCTAGGTAGCGATAGTGTAGCATTACCAAGAGCTATATTCCAATCACAAAAATCCTTTGTGATTCCAGTTGTATATAAGGAAAAAACTTGCTTTGGACATTTAAAATATGTTTCATCCTTATATATGGTGGAAGTTTAATTGGCTCCTCCCTAAATTGTCCCTCATACAGGCCCGGATTTCCCACAAGGCCACCGAGGCCGGGCCTCGGGGCGGCAGAGCGCAGAGGGCGGCAGCGGTGACCTTGTGGGAAGTTGCGGGCTCCGGTGTAAGGTGTCCGCCGGCCGCAAACTACGGAGCCGGTGGGCGGAGCCTCGGGCCGCCCCGTCATTGATGGGGAGGGGGGTGGGGGGCGTATTGTGGAACCTGGCCTTGGGGCGGCAGGGGGAGTAAATCCGGCCCTGCCCTCATACGTATGTATGTGAGAGAGGGACCTTAGATTGTAAGCTCCTTGAGGGCAGGGACTGATGTCAATGTGCAGTGTGTAAAGCGCTCCGTAAATTGTCTGCGTTATATAAATACCTATAGGTGTCTAGAGCACGTTTCATTGTTATGTACTATTGGAACCAGTAAGGGTTTTGGGGATTACAATGTATCTGTATAATAAGAGTCATGTTTTATACAATATCTATAAAGACAGACCCGGAGAGCCTGAGCGGAGGGGCTACATGACTAGGGGGAGGAATAGTCCCGGGAGAAAGATTTAAAAATAAAATGGGAACAGCTGCTCTTACCTGATTGGATGTGGGAGTTAGGTGTCCGGGAGGAGCCGCATGGACGTCCTCTTTCTGAAAATCAATGAACGAAGCAGGTTGTCCCACCCTCCCTCCCTGAATTTTGTAGTATGGGGGTTGTGGGGTTCTTCTCACTGCAGCTTATGTTAAGAGAGGCCTTTTTGGGCTGTTGGGCACCCAAAGACCCCTTCTCAGGTCAACAATTGTTTACAGTATTATTTGTGTATATTATTTGGTTTATTACTTTTGGTTATTGTTAAAGTTGTTTGGTTTAATAAAAGGGCTGCTGTAGCCGTTGAAATCCATGTCGCGAAGTCCGAGTGTTTATTGGGGTTTTAACGGAGGGACGAAAATTGACGAATCCATCAGTCAAGTGTTCTACATTTTGTGATTCAGTTGGGCACCGGCTCTCCTTGCTAATCACACTTCATTCATTTGCCTGCTTTGATATCGGAAATGTGCTAATTTCTGCATAGCTGGCCTGGCACCGAGCAGCCTGGTTCTCTCTGTGCCCTTTGTAGCTCTTTAGCACATACGCGGGCTCACAAATACGTTTAAGTTCTTTGCCAAAGATTTTTTTGGCACTACAATAAAATGTACTTGACTTATATAAACTGTGGCGGTATCATTACTGTGTGGACTGGCAGAATATAATCGGTCAATTCACAGCGATGCCATTAGCTGCTATTGAATTGATAGACTGGACATATATAATAGAAATATGAAGTAATTTATATGCAGAACAAAATGTATATCAATTGTATTCACATATTAAATACATAAATAAATGTTAAAGGAGAACTATGGGGTAAGGGTTTTTCCCCATAGTTCTCCTTAGGGTAACGGGAGGACACAAACTAGCGTGCTCCCGTCACCCAAAGCTCAGTATACCGCGAGCTATAGTTCGCAGTATACTGAGACGCTGCAGCTGAAGCGGATCCCGACAATTATGTCTGGATCCACTCAGCTGCGTGATTGACAGCTGGCTCTGCCTATCTACAGGCAGAGCCAGCTGTACCCGCCCCCTCCCCCGTCCGTTCCGCCATTCAGAGCTGAAGGATCGGACGGATGGGGGGTAATCCCTGCAGGGAGCCGTGAGTGACAGTCACGGCTCTCTGCACGGATAGATCAAGAAGTGAGCGAGCGACGGTATGTGTTCGCTCACTTCCCGATCTATTGAGCCGACCTGTGACAGTTTCATTGTCACAGGTCGGCTCAGATTATGAGGCTGAGTGAAAATCACTCGCCTCATAATTCTTATTTAAAAAATGCATACATACATAAAGACAAAACAATAATATTTGTAAACATTTATTTATGTATTTAATTATTATATAAATGTTTAAAAATATTTTTTATTGTCCTTTTGTATGTATGTGTTTTTTTGTAACATTTATTTATGTATTTTTATTTGTTTTAAATTGATATATATTTTTTTCTGTACATAAATGACTGCATTTTTTTACACCTTAAAA
>NW_017307040.1:84444-144165 GCF_000935625.1 Nanorana parkeri
GGGGGGTTCTTTTGTCACGGCAGCTTGGCGGGTTAGGGGGTCTTTCGGGGGGTCTACAAAATCGGAGTTCATTACAAAAATGGGGGGCCCTCAGCTGGTATGGGTGCTTCCCCCTGTTGGTGTCCGGATTTGTAAAGAGCGGGGCCTGGCCCCTTGGGAACCCAGAAGGAGTAAGATGCCTCGAGCTGGTTGTGGTGCGGCTGGGGTCATGGGTGGAGTGTTAAGAGAGGCCTTTTTGGGCTGGCGGGCACCCAAAGACCCCTTCTCAGGTCAACCCTTGTTTAAAGTATTATTTTTGTATATTTGGTTTTATTACTTTGGTTATTGTTAAAGTTGTTGGTTTAATAAAAGGACTGCTGTGGCCGTTAAAATCCATGTCGCGCAGCCAGTGTGTTTATTGGGGAGGGACGAAAAATTGACGAATCCATCAGTCATGTAAAATAAGAACTCTGCGAAAGACCAATTTGAAGAACTTATTTTTACCGCACTATGGACTTCCGTTGTAACTTGACTGAAGCATTTCTTTTTTCTCTCTGTAACATCGCTGGGTAGAACAGAAAAAAAAAGGTGAGTTACATAATTCTGTCAGGCTGATGAATTTATTCCTGGGCCCGCATGTCTCGCCACCGTACCTTTATAATCTATCATTTTAATTGGTTTTCAAAAAGTCCGAGTGATGATTGCTCCCAGGGTGCGCAGCGAACGCCTCAGGATTTCCTGGTCCGTTTTGTTTATGCCGAGAGAAAACAAGACCTAGACAGGGACTGAGAACACGTGTACCGTTTGCTTCCTGTCTCATCATTTTCATTCTGTGAGAAAGAAGAAGAATGGATCGCGGAGGCTGAGGGAGAACCGCGTAACCCTTTACCGCTACTGCCTTTTGCTGCCGGCCTACGTAAGCGGCAGCCATTTTGTTTGCTCAGATATGGGCCTACCTAGAGCTAATTAATATACTAGGCCTTATCTACATAAATAGAGAAAAGGCAGCCCTTTGTAACGTCATTGTTGAACAAGGGCCTGTGTCGGTGAGATTCTGATTGCGTCAAACGGGGCTTGGTTTTCCATACAAGTCTATGGGAATGCAAAACTGACCTGAAGCAGGTCAAATACAAGTCAGAAGGAGATCGAATGCAAGTCAAAGGCATATCAAACTGATGCAATCGACACAACTAATGCCAGGAAACACATAGAGGGCAAATCATTAAAACTGGAGCAGACAGAATCTGGTTGCCCATGGCAACCAATAAGCTTCTCTGTTTAATTTTCAAAGCTTAACTGAACAAACTGAAGAGAGAAGCTGATTGGTTGCCATAAGAAAACTGTCTGCATTAGTTTTTATGAATTCCTCCCACTGGGAATGTAAACACAGAGGAAACCCTTCTTCTATATTAGGCCCCATTCACATTGAGCGATTTGCAAATCGCGTGTTTGTTGCGCGATTTGCATTTTGCGCGATATCGCGCGTTTGTCTCGCGGTATCGCGCAAATGCTTGCATTGAGCAAGCTAGAATCGCGGCAAAATCCGTTCCAAAAAGGGTCCTGCTGTAGCGACGCACGACCCGCGACAGCGACGGACAGAGCCCCATTGAGATGCATTGGAGAGCGATATCGTGCGGTAAATAGCCGCGATATCGCGGGAATTACCGCGCGATAAATCGCTCAGTGTGAATGGGGCCTCAGGTGTGGATGAGTTAATTTGGAATTCAGGAGCTGGCCAGTCCAATCCAGGAGTCAGTAAGATTTTGTTTAGGAGCCTGCTCCATTGACAACAACTAGAGAAGACCTTAAACGTTGGACGCGTGCTGTAACTGCATTGGCGACCTGGCTGCTGGGATTTGTCCGGCCCTGGTCTTTAGTAACTTTACACTTCCCAGCTGCCATATTTCAATTACAGAAGCCAAAACACAGGAAGCATTCGATTGGCTGCCGTAGGCCAACTTTTTATTTTTTCGGCTGCAGGTTTTTTTTCTTAAGTCTTTAAAATTAAATCACAACGCCATCAAATGTTTTTTTAGACTGGAATAGAGAATGGAAGGGATAGAACAGAAGTGGGAAAACACCGGCCCTCCAGCTGTGGGGGAAACTACAAATCCCATAATGCATCTGTCTCTGGGAGTCATGCCTGTGGCTGTCAAAGTCTTGCAATGCCTCATGGCATTTATAGTTCCTACCTCTGGGTTAGAACCGCCATCAAGTTTTAAATGTTGTCTGTGTCTTCACTGGGGAGATTTCTTCTGTCTTACTGTAATGTCTGGACAAGGAAGTGATGGGAAATCCACCAAAGACAGCGATACAATCCTTACAGGGGTTCTAAATGTTCCTAACTTTGAAGTAACAGTATGTTTATATTGCCGACTCTGTCTTCCCCTCATTTCCTGTTTATCTGATACCTGTCAACTGGACAGGAAGTGATGGGAAGTCTGCTGCATTGGGACACAGCAATAGAATCCAGACAGAGGTTCTGAACTTTCCTTTTTTTTTTAAATGTTTTGATTGTTACTTGCATCCCCATTGGGGGGATTCCCCCTCACTTCCTGTTCAGGCCCCCTTCAAATAGACAGGAAGTGGGGAGATTTCCTTTCCATTCTGTCTGAAACCCATTAAATAAACTGAAGGTAAGGACACATTTCCCAAATAGGGATCTAGCAGTTTACACCTAATAGAGGTCCTGTTTTGTTCTCATTCGGTACAAAACAATAGAAAATGATTAGGCTGGAGTTTAATATTATAAGAATTGGGTTTGCATTAGTCAAAATTGCATTTGGTCCATGAAAAAAGTGTCTTTTTGTTATAATACACATTATTGTATCTATTTTATCTATTGCAATAACTCTTGCAGTATACAATTTCGGGCAGTAGATGGCAGTGTTTATAGGTTCAGTTATATATCTATGGAATATTCTCTGTTGTATTGAATAAGGTAGAGAATAAAGCTGTGGCTTCCTTCCTGTTTTACCCAAGCCATGTGCAGGATGCATATCAGACTGTGTGCTTGTGTTTCTCTGTGAGGCTGTGCAAGAAGTTCCAACACTTTTCCCTCAGGACCCCCTGTTGTGGCCATACTGCCAATAATAAAGCCCCAGCATTGCAATAATTAGAGAAGACCGGCATCATTTTGTTGTCTAGCTAAGCTGACTCATGTCACCAGTTCAGGTTGTCCTTTGACAACCTTTCCCATGCTGCTGTTCACATAATTCCTCTCTTTCTTAATATTCTTATTGCTTGACTGGCAACAAAAAAGCAAGTTATCACAGTGCAGAAAGTTTTGAGTTATGTAAGAATGAAGGGATATGTAAATATCAGAATGGGAGTAGTAACTCAGGGACATCTTGTAACTGTTCAGTGAGACAATTTAGCTGAAAAGAATGATTATGACAATAATATGTGCTGAAGGAGTTGTGAAAGTTTCAGCATTTTCTCGCGTCGCTTTCTTCTTTCTTCTATTTTTGGACCCAGCGTGTTTAATAATAAAAGTTAATCTGGCCTTGGGAAACGAGCGCGGCCAAAGTGAGTAATCTTTCGCTCGGATTGTAACGAGAGCCACATGGAATCACCAGGATGTATATTTTATTTCTCGGATGCAGTTCCTTAAAATACCCTTCAGCTCCTTCACCACAACAGACCTGCGTTACGTATATCCTCGCTGATCCCCCCCCCCCCCCCCCCGATCACGATTTGCTATATTTAACTTGGAGCATTGTGCTCTGCAGAGCTCGGTGTGAGGTACACTTGATGTAAAAGGAGTTGACATCGGCAAGAGAACTTTAACGGTTTAGTTGCTTGCCGTGGATTCCTTGTGAAGGGACTATGTCACTCTGATGAAGAGTCCCTGCGAGGTCCCAAAATGCTAGCTTCAGCTTCTAATGACATGATGTGACATTCTTCAACAAGAGATATTGAATTCACCTGTGTGTGTGCTGGTGACCTGCTGAGACTATTCTGAGTTTTACCATCCGTGTGATCACCATGAGCACCACCACCATTGGAAGGTTGTAGACCGTAAGGAGTGCGCGTGGTTCTTGGAAACATTTGTGAAGGGCCCCGGATGGAACAGGTCATTTTTTTTACCTAATCTGATACAAAGCAGGCTGCAATTGGGTACAGATAGGTCAATAGGTATGCAGCCATCGGATTGGGTTGGGAGTATATATAGCACATGAACCCCCAAGGCCTTCACTAATATAACATTTGACAGCAGATAAGCAATGAAGATGACCTTTACCAACCCATGGTGCAGGGACAGAGGTTAGGTCAGTGGCAGGTGAGGCACCCCCTGATGCTTTGACTTATAGCCTGTGAGGTAGGATGGGGAAACGGCTCTGCCTTGGGGTGTGGGAGGAGGGAGCCTCCCTGTCCCTCACTTGCTCATCACTGATAAGGTATCTGGTTGGATGCCGTAAGTTAAATTATTTTTGTATTGGATGGCTTGGACCAATGGCGCTTTGCCATTGGTCCTACTTGTATAGGAGGAAGATCACCAACACTCAGAAGATTTTTGTGAAATCCTTGTGTTCATTTATGTTAATGGAACAGCGTCACATATATCAATATAGCCAACGTTTTGGGGCCACGCACTGTCTCTTCATCAGGGCGACATAGTGACCTATTTGCCATTGGTCCAAACCATCCACCGAGCTCAAGCCTCTGACTCCAAGTCAGGGGGTTGTAGTAGCTTTGACCTCACTGTGTTAGGTTACACACAGCAGTGGGAAAGTTTGGTGAATGTTAGCTTAAACACTTTATAAATATGCCCCTAATGCCTTATGCCTAGAGGTGCCTGAGTCCGTACAACGTACAAAATTGGGTATATTTCCTGTCCCGGAAGCCACAGAAGCTGCATACAGTCACCCATAGAAATCAATGGCTGTATGCAGCTGTGTGCCATACAGACACATGCTCACGGACATACAACACTGAACAAAGACTATGTTCAGGATCAAATGTCTGTGCGCATGCACATGTTTCCACGTGAACCGGTGTACACCTGCTTACAGCTGCATCCTGTAATTGGCCGTATGCAGCAGCTGTGGCTTCCAGGTCAGGAAATATTTGTTGAACGGTCTCAAGCAGGCATTTTCCCTGATTTTGACTTTTTGCAGCCTAGGCACCCATGTGCATGAGGCCTTAAAGTCTCTTCTATAATGTATCTGCTATCACATTTTAACTGTCTTGGCATGCAACTGTATTCTTTATAAACTGTATTCTTTATCAGGGTGTAAACTTTATTGCCTTAAATATCTCTGAAGAGATCATAAACTTTATACATTGTAATGTTTTACCTTTATCGATCCATCCATAGTCATATAACTGTCTCTGCTAACATTTTAGAGATAGAACTTTGGTCTTAAAGACTAAATTTACCTTTCTGACCATGTTTCATGTTACAGCCATGTTCAAAGAGACACACCCATAAGCATGGTGACACCGACACCTTCCCCATCCCGCCCCAGCCCCCACGTACCTAAATCATGTGGTTCTTCTCCCCGCAGGCTGCTGTTGTTCCAGCCAAAAAGCTACTTAAAGATGATTAGGAGTCATTGTTGGGCATGCGATGAATCCTTAGTTCATACTATTGGCTTTTTTCCTTTTTACATCAGGCATTCTGTATGTAAGAGACAACATAGAGCTTGCAGTGGGTGTGTCTAGGAACGGCTCTCCTACAACCCAAGCCAGCGTACTCAGATTACTGACCACCCTGTCAGTGATCTGGGAACCCCCACTTGGGTCGAGGGAGAGCAGCACTACAGCCAAATTGGGCAACCCAAACTGCTGAGCTGATAAGCTGTGCTCCCTGTAGGCATTTCCTGGCATTATTCCCAGATTTGACTGAAGTATACCGTTAATAAAAGACTAACCAAAAAATAATTAAAAAATGAACCTGGGTCTGAAGGTGTGTGGACACTGGTATCAGAGGCAGAAAGATGGCGGTCTACAAGGCTGCTTTCACCCTACAGGCCCTGATGGTAGCTTTTTCTAGGGAGAATCCTTTGACAGCGAGCATATTTACGATATCTGTATGGGAAGATAATCACCTGTTTTAGGCAGATTGATGCACTTGTTATAAATTTTATACTTATCTTCTCTGTCTTCTCTCGATGCGAGAAACCGTGACATGAGCAGACATTTTCACTGGGCAATGATGTGCGAAGAAAATCCATATGTTTGTCAACATATCAGACGATGAAAAATAACAGCCCGCGGTTTAAAAGGAAATTTGACATTAATCTTAAATCAGCTCAGAGATGGTCTCTGTTCATTCGTCGCTGCTTCCTGGGAGACTGATAGGCTGCGCTCCCAGAAAATATGGAGACAAACACTCTCTGTTCATGAATCTACAAGGCTCTAATGTGTGGAAGAATAAAGGTTGAATTCCAGGCCAGCAGCTAAATATATAAAAGAAACACATATCTGGGAGCCGTTTTACCTGCCAAAGAATTTGTATTTCTGTCCATTCAGTCCTAGGATTACACAGCTCTACCTGGCAGGGCAGGGTTTACATGACTGTGTCATCTCTGAGCTGGCATCTCAGTCCAGGGAGTAGATGCTGACCCTAGGTGATGCATGAACAAGAACAAAGAAAAGCAGATGGAGGCATTGTCAAGGGGAGTACTGGGAATTAAAGGCTATGTGCACGTTTCTAACCATGTTTCATGTTACAACCATATTTAAGATGTAACATGACGCAAGGTCAGATTGCTGTCAGTAGGTATAGGTTGTTTAGTTCTCTTGATAGACTGTCACTTGATAGACTGCCACTTGATAGACGGTCACTTTGTAGACTGTCACTTTGTAGACTGTCACTTTGTAAACTGTCACTTTGTAAACTGTCACTTTGTAGACTGTCACTGGATAGACTGTCACCTGATAAAATGTCACTTGATAGACTGTCACTTGATAGACTGTCACCTGATAAAATGTCACTTCATAGACTGTCACTTGAAAGACCGTCACTTGATAGACTGTCACTTTGTAGACTGTCACATGATAGACTGTCACTTTGTAGACTGTCACATGATAGACTGTCACTTGATAAACTGTCGCTTGATAAACTGTCACTTGAAAGAATGTCATCTGATAGACTGTCACTTTGTAGACTGCCACTTGATAGACTGTCACTTGAAAGACTGTCACTTGAAAGACCGTCACTTTGCTACGCTGACATAGTAAATAATAAGCCATATTGTGACCTCAGTACAATTGTGTTCTCTTTGATGGAATCAAAACTGGACCTTTACCCCAGTATTCTGTTCATTTAGAAGGTTGGCGCCTAATACAAAGCTGGAGAAGCCTTGTGGCTAAAACTGTGGGCTCCAGTCTAATGATATTCAAAACAAGTGACAAACACCGCGGGCGACAGGCCCTCTTCTTCTCTCTGGTCCCCCCGAACTGGCGGAACACCAGGGCCCGGTTGCAAATGCGACCACTGCGACCCTGGTAGTTCCGCCAGTGCTTGTTAAAGAGGTTGTTAGTATAATTCAACAGTCGTTGCCATTACATAGCATAGTGATGTGTTTTCTAGGGCTACAGCTAACGATTATTTTCATAATCGATTAGTTAGCCGATTATTAAGTTCGATTAATCGGATTTAAAAAAAAAGGCTCCAGTGATGGACTACTAGTTTCTATTGAGATTGTAGTCCATCACGGGAGCAAGCTTGGCGCGGTGGAAGTAAAAAAAAAGGATTTCCATAGTGCCGCGTACCTGCGTAATTAAGACGCCCTGCTGCAATAGGATGGGTGACACCTTTGTTACGGCCACATGGGAAGGGATGGACGCCACTGTGACACATTATTTTCAACAGGGCCCATCAAGATGCCAGCAAGTGGGTATCAGTTTTTGTCAGACTTAGCCATCACACGGAGGGTTATACAAATGAAACACAATTTCCTATATAGATTTTCCCCAGTTAGATATCAATATCTTCTGCATGAATATATCCCAGCAAGTTCATTTTGGTTGTATAGGAAGCCGAAGCGAATTGAACTCCCAACAGCCGTCGTCTATGAGCATGACATTTCAATTCTCAAGGACATTGCTGCATTATGCAGTTCTTATAAGCATCCTTTATTAAAGGTCACGCCAGGTCGCTTAGATCACACAGTGCCACTTGAGACGCCGCTTTCTTGCAACAATTAGCAGGATTTTGTTCTTCTTAAAGAATTCACAACATACATTGTCCTAACCTAAAGCTGTGCCCCCCTCGCCGCCCTCACCTCCTATCCTGTTAATGACCTGTAGGAGATTTAATAAGGCTTGCTTTAATGGGGATCCGGCATAAACAATGCATTCGGGGGAGCCAGCTGTACAGTAGAATTGTTTTTACAGACAGGCGTTTGTATAGCTCGGGGAAAAGCACTGCGTCGGTCTCCCGAGGGCTCTGCTTGTAATAAGCTACCAGGGAATGGAATAAAATTCACACTGGGAAATTAATACAAAACAACAGCAGCTACAACAGCTACACTCACACAAGCAACTCCTTCTGAAGTATGCCCAAGCTCGTCTCTCTCGCTGGGTATGCGTAATTCTGCCGGTTAGGGGATGTGCGCACAGACGTTCGCTTTCTATCATGAGGATTAAGAAATAAATGAAAGAAAGCATTGAATATTCTACTCTGAGATTTCTAGGTTTCATTTACAAGGCTGATACTAAGAGGCTGATTTACTAAAGGGGTGGAGATTCTTAACTCAATAAATTGTAGCCTCTGCGCATATCTGCATGCGTTTGTGCACGTGCTGCTCAGTGTGTGTGCGGGCGCGTGCACACGCTCATTCTGAGCTGTGGTACCAAACAGGCTATTTAAGGCTGTGACATCCTAGCTTCCATGCTGAGTGATCAACAGCTTTCCTGTGTTACTGAAATGCTGATTATTTGTCAGTTATAGGGATGCACTAATATATCAGCCGCCGAAACATATCGGCCAAAAATTGCACTTTTGGTTAAATGCCAAAAGTGCAATTTTTCTACCGATATAGAGGTGCATCCGTTCTTTCTCTCCTCCGTGCTGGGCACTGCTCTGTGTCCCAACGGGGAGGAGAGAAAGTGTCACAGGCGGCCGAGCGCTGCGGGAGGAGAGCGCTGTGAGTGGCCGGCGTCTCTCCTCCCACACCGCTCAGCCTCCTGTCACAGATCAGAGGAGAGCGGTGTGTGGGTGGAGACAGCCAGCGCTGTCACAGCAGGCGGAGCTCTCCTCCCGCACCGTCCCACCCAGCCTCCTGTGACAGCGTGTCAGGAAGGAGAGCGGGTACAAGCAGTCAGTGATCAGCGATCGCTGAGTGTTTGTACATAATTGAGGACAGAGTATGGTTACTATATCCTCAATTATGAATGAATGGGAAGTGATCTACATCCCCTCCTGTCCATTCATGATTGTGGTTATAGTAAACATACTCTGTACTCATGTTATGAATGAACAGGAACGCTCAGCATAGAGGATTCCTGTTCATTGATAACAGGGGCTGCAGAAAAAGAGATTGAGGACTCTGTGTTCTCAATCTCTTTTTCTATTTTAAAAGGGAAATATCAGGGGTCTGTTTAGACCCCTAATATGTCCCCAACCCTTTTGGTCTCGGGCCGACATTGTTTTTCATTTCGGTTTTAAAATCTTAATTTCGGTGCACCTCTAGTCAGTCATCAGCCCAACTTGTTTGACTCTTCTCGGCTCCCTCACTCCGTGTTCCTGTGGCTCTGACATGTTCTCTGGCTACCGCTCCAGCCTGCCACCCGAAAATGTTTTTGCCCGCACGTTACTAACCCCGGCTTGTTCCTGACTTCGCTCCTCTTTGTCGCCTGGTACTGCTCTGCCTGCCTACTGACGACCCTGCTAGTTTGACTGGGGCTCTTCTGGAACCCGGCACCTTCAGTGTTCCGCTCCTGTGCCTGATTCCTGCCCAGGACTCACTGGCATCACAGAGACTGACCTTCCCGGCCACGGTGACATCATCCGGCATTCGTGTCACTTCATGTCCCGCACACCGGTTCTGCCATTCAGGGGCTCTGGCACTGGAGCTGCAAGGGAGGCTGCCCTCATCAACTCAGACTCCACCAGGTACATGAGAGTTTGTGATATCACTACTGTGTTGTTCTCTGTTCTCCTTGCTGGAGGCTCTGACATGAGGAAGCAAAGCCCCGCCATTGTAACAAGCTCTGTGAATGGACAGGGTAGATTCCATCCTTCTTCCATTCCTCCTTTATTCACATAGTGCATTGGTGCTGTATCCTTAAAGAAAGAAAGAACTAAACTTCAGCTTAAAATGTGCGGTTTAGATTCCTAACCATATGACAAATGGCATCTCCTACCAGCGGACATTGTAGATTCCTGTCACTGGCCGAGCTGGCAGAGTGTCACTTGATAACGATCTTTGGAGCGAATCCCTTCTGTCTGATTTCCCCCAGTTATTGCCCGAGAATTATTACTGTCAGATGGGTGATTCTTGGCAGCGCTAAATGCCGCACAATTCACTTCTTTTTATATGTTTTTTCTGCATTGTCAGATGAAATTCCCTTCAAGCGCAGCAGAAGCGGAATCTAAAGTCTGGTGACAATTACAGCCATAATGATCCTGGCGACCTTGACATACCGCGTGTTTCGGAGCGAGTCCGTGCGGGATACAGCCAAGTGTTCAGAACAAAAACTTGACATTTAAAGGAGCCGTTCACTTTCAGAATAAACTTTTGGCTGACATAGAGAAGAACGTGGACAGCAACAGCGCTCCAACAAGTCAAAAGTGGTACTGCAGCTAGGGGTCCATTTTTAAGCATTTAGGGCAGGCATGGGCAACTCCGGTGTTCTATCGAGATGTCCAACTTGTCGAGATCTCCAACTCCCGTCAGTGTGCCTGCGCGGCCACCTAAGAGCAGTATCACATTCTCTAATTTGCGTTAGTGCGCCTGTGCGGGCATCCGATGGCACAAGCAGTGATGCCAGTTGGAGAACTCGATGAGGATTGCGAGGCCGCACAGGCACACTTAGGGCAATTGTGAAAGTCGACGAGGCTTGGAAAAATGCCAAGGCTGGTGCACGTGTCCTAGTGCCATCTCGTCGAAGTCTCCAATGGATGTGACGTTACGAGTTGGAGATCTCGACGAGTTGGCCATTTTGACAAAACACCGGCCCTCCAGCTGTTGTGGAACTACAAGTCCCATGAGGCATTGCGAGACTGACTATTAAAGGCATGACTCCCAAAGGGAGATGCATGTTGGGATTTATAGTTAAAGATTTAGGAACATAAAGCAGTGAATATGACTTTGCAATAGCCAATAGCAAGCTGGCTACTGCACCCGTCCTCTGCTGCTGTCAATCAGCAGAGGAGGACCTGATGGGGAACTTCAGGTCCACCTCTGCTGGATGACAGCAACAGTGGGCGGGTGCAATAGCTAGTCTGCTATTGGCTATGCAAATTGAAATAACCAATAGAAGCCTAGCTATTCATTCCTGTGCTGGTTTTTTTTTTCTCTGACTGACAGCTGCCCAATGTCAGAATAAAAAAAAAACAGACAGCAGGGAAAGGTTTACTCTGGTAGATAAAGCAGAGTAAACATTTCCGGGAGAACATTTTTTTAATAGTGCGAGACTCCCGGAACGTCCGGGAGAGTTGGGATGTCTGCAAAAGGAAGTGAGAGGTAATCGCTAAGAGGTGAAGGGAAATCCAGGAAAAGACAGGTGTCCCCAGTGGAAGAATTCCCCTCCCCTATTCACCTATTGTTCCAGTGACAACTGTAAAATGTTGGATTTCTGGTTACTTCCTGTCCCAGTGACGATGGTCGCCAGGACAAATAGAGACGGTGAATCTCTTCTATATCACTATGCAGAGACTTTAATCAATAGGGCTCAGTGTTAAATGAGTGGTGGCCTTGACCAAGTGTTTTGTTTTCCATGCACAAGGTGAACCTGCGTGTAATAAAAGCTTTTAAACCACGGCGTGTAATTGTGCCGCCCAGATGATGTCGATGTAAAGTACCTGTGTGAATTATACGCTGCCATTTTGTACAACAGTCAGACGAGGACGCAGAGACGCGGTGTATGTGAGAAATGGACATTTAGCAAAACAAGGCATTTATTAACATGGTTATATAAGCGTACTTCACGGAGAGAAAACATCGCCGCGCTTCTGATTGTTACATTGTATCCTCTCTCGCCTTGAACTTTGTATAGAGTGCGGTCCGTTATTTAATCTGCGCGGTGGAAGCGAGGGCCTGTTACTTCATTTCTCGCCTCTGATAATGGTTATAATATTCATGTGTAGATGGTAAATCTTATGGAAATGATCAGAATAGAAGGTATTTAAAGTGGACTTTTATGTAACACTAAGGGGGTTATTCACAAAGCTAGCTGAAGGATCAGGCGCAGCTTCGGCTGATCCTTCGGCTCACTTCGGTCGCGGGAGCCCTTCGGTTCAGTCGAACCTAAGGGCTTCTGTACACACTATTCACTATAGTCCGTACAGTAGCCGAAGGCGGCCGAGCGGATCAGCCGAGCCGAAGGCGTATGCTCCGGCTCGACTGAGCCGAAGTGACACCCGAAGAGGGGCGAACACCTCGCAAATGACAGCTAGGCGGAGCCAGCCGTGATCTCATGGCTTGTTCCTGACTTCGCTCCAGGTGACCTGAGGACATTGTGCTGTCATTAATCAATGACAACTGGCCGAAGACTCTAGCAGGTCCCGGCCAATAGGAAACAGTTGGGCCGAGCTAGCTGTCACTGTCCGCCCAATTGTTTTGTTTTTTTTTAATCTTTATTTTTTTTTTTTACATTTTATTATTTATTTACATCTTTAAACCTTTTTTTCATTGAGTTCCTATTCTGCTCGGTACCACGGAGGTGCCGTATGCAGCTCAGCAGCATTAGGCTATTCACTCACTGGCGTTCGGCCCCTATGTGAATAGGGGTTAACGGCAGCGAATGAGCTGCCGGAGCTTCGGCTCAGCCGATCCAGATGCATTTATGAAAAATTCACTTCAGGCTTCTACAGCTGATTTCAGCTGTACATCGGCTCACTCCTTCTGCACTTCGGCTCAGCCGAAACATACAGAGCATGTTCGGCTGACCGAAGTGCAGCCGAAGCCAGCCGATGTACAGCTGAAATCAGCTGTAGAAGCCTGAAGTGAATTGTTCATAAATAGAACTTCTTAGTGTATTAAATACTGCATGTATTGTACTTTGCTCTCTCCTCCCATCAGCATGTCTGTTGTTAGCACTTGAGCACCCAAGCACAACTGATTGGCTGCTTCTTCTTCTTCTCCAAGTGTGAGCTCTGCTGTACAGAGACTACAAGAGGCCAATAATTATAAATAGTGTAATAAATACTGCATGGGACAATCATTGTATGCCGAAATCTGGTACCGTATGGAATTCTTGTTGGAATATTTTTTTCCTGTATTGTTCAAATGGAAAAAGTTGAAAATAACGAATGTGAAAAAATAAACCCTTTGTGAGCGAGATCCACAAACTCCACACACAGCACCGGCTTATGTCACCATCTCTGTAACAAAGTATCTCCCTCCATTGAGAAGGGTTAATTCCATCACGTTATATGACGCGGGTCAATCAATCATGATAAACCGCGGCGCGCACCTTTTTTTCCTCGCGCTGTAGTTGATAAATGCGCCTCCCCGGGGGCCATAGATAGAGGAGTTATTATTGGAGCGGCGCCGGGCCCGATAGAGAATTGTTTTATCAGCCTTTGAATGAATGAAGCCAACTTTCCACGGCCAGTCCCTGCCGGAGCTCATCCTCGGGGATCCTTCCAGCACGCTATCAGAGCAGGTTCTCCGAAAACGTTATTAAAGGCGGGCCCAGGGGGGATATTAAGCTCGCCGAACAAACCCGACCAATCTGAAGGCACTTTGCAAAACTGCATCTGTTTTAGGACGGCGATAACCTTTTGGAGGGGGGGGGGGGGATAGAGAGATGGCTCCATGGTAATATCCCGAGCTGTCACTTTTATTCCTCCGATCCTGCAACGGTTGCAGTTTTTTATAGGTTGTTGGATTATAAAGGGTCCCCGGAGGTGATTCACATCATTTATATCAAATGGATTATAGAAAAGAGTTTTGATAGTGATCTACGAAAGGGAGCAGTTTGGTGCGTTCATTCAGAGTCAGTGCTAGACATGTAAGCTGCGGAAAAATTCAGTTCGGTTCGAATATTTCGTTATTTCTGGATTCGGATTCAAAATTTGGTCCGGGTTTCGGATTCGGACGAAATTCGAATTTGCGTTATGAGTTTGGGAATATTCGTTGCGAATACAACAGAAAACTATATACAGATATTAAAGGAGAACTATGAGGTGAGTGATTTCCACTCAGCCTCATAGTTCGAGCCGACCTGTGACAATGAGACTATCACACGTCGGCTCAATAGATCGGGATGTGAGCGAACACATACCGTCGCTTGCTCACTTCTCGATCATGTCCCTGCAGAGAGCGGTGACTGTCACTCACGGCTCCCTGCAGGGATTCCTCCCCGCTCCGATCCTCCAGCGCTGACTGGCGGAACGGACGGGGAAGGCGGCGGGTACAGCTGGCTCTGTCTATCAATCACACACTGAGTGGATCTCGACAGTAATGTCGGGATCCGTACCGGCTGCGGCGTTCTCAGTATATAGTGAGCTGTAGCTTGCGGTATACTGAGCTTTGGGTGACGGGAGGAGGCTAGTATATGTCCTCCCCTGACCCTTAGGAGAACTATGGGGAAAAACACTGACCCCATAGTTCTCCTTTAATACTAAAGCTGAGACTCCTAGACCCGAATGGCATTCAGGATCCGAATTTCCGAATTGCATTTGGGAGCTCTTAAATGCCATTGGGGTCTCTGAGCCATATACCCGAATAGCAATCAGGAGCTCCCAAATGCAATTCGGAAATTCGGATCCTGAATGCCATTTGGGTCTGGGAGTCTCAGCTTTAGTATTAAAGGAGAACTATGGAGTCAGTGTTTTTCCCCCTTAGCTTTAGTATTATATGTATATACTGTATATGGCTCCCATGTTGCCGTAACGAAAATTTGTGTTCAGACCCATTCGGATACATTAAACTGAAAAACACATCTGATAGGCCAGAAAAGTCACATGTCCCATTCAGTTTAGTTTTTGAACGAAATTCAGACGGGATCCGAAATCCGGAAATAGAAATTCAGATTCGGACACATTCGGTTGCATTGGGATTCAGAAAATTCGTACAAATTTTGATTCGTAACGTAACGAATCACACATGTCTAGTCAATGCTGTTGTTGCCCGATAAGCTTAGGGTCAGGGCTGGAGGCGTAGTTTAGGTTATGGGTAGGCAAACTTCACACCTCTAGCTGTGGTGAAACTACAAGTCCCAGCATGCATCTGCCTTTAGGAGTCAGGCTTGTGGCTGTCAGAGTCTTGCAATGCTTCATGGGATTTGTAGTTGCACCACAGCTAGAGGGCCAGAGTTTGCCTACCCTGCTGTAGGGGGTTAGATTTTGGGTTCATTCAGGGACAGGCTTATAGGTGAACTCCTATGAGAGATGTCACCAGCATACCAAAAATCATTTCAGGATCACCATGTGATCATTTATGCAGAACCATGTCAAGGAAAATAAGCGATTTCGGGGCCACACAGGGTCCCTTCATCGGGCTTAGCATCGTCAAATACATAGTTGAAATACATAATATATAAGGGAGCCGTTTTACCTGCCAAGTAGTTTGCATTTCTGTCCATCCAGTCCTGAGATGTACACAGCACTGTCAGACAGTAACAGAAAGGTTGGAGACCTTACTTTGATCTACTGCTGTTAAGCAGTGTAGCCTGGTCTCCACCCCGCCCCCAGCCTGTGATGGGACAATGGATCTCAGCTACTGCTGCTAATTCCAGCCCTAAAGGAGACCCTGTTATCAAATCACATGTGGATCCATTTCAGAGAGTTGATATCCACAGGGAGCGGAGTTATTTTGTGCCTTTTATATCTGCCCGGAGTTCGGCTTTAGACTCATCTGAGCTGTCCGTATAATCATGACGGACAATTGGCGCAGCCTGTGAGCTCTTCCCCAAAAAAGCTCCAGCTATCACCCGCACTGCAGCCTGCTCCCTCTTCCCTGTGGCGTGGTGTATGGTTGCCAATGAATTCCCAGGGACGCGGCACTGCTGAAACTCTACTTGTCATGAGCAGCATTGCCCTGAGCGGCTCACACTGTATATCAAATTACACATTCATCTAGAATTTAGGTCCTTTCTGCATTCTCTCTATTAGCACAAAGCACCCAGAAGAATTTAAAGGGCCAGACCGGCCGTCGCTTGTTTCCATTGGTGCAAGGGGCAAGTGTGCAAATTTGGGAGATTTCAACTCTGTCTGTGAAAGAGCCAAGAGAAATACAAAGGTGGACCTCATCGGCCTCCTTCTGGAGATGCTTTTGCCTTGGCGGTCTCTGGCTTCAAACTGCCCCATTGACCGCCTTCTGTAGATGCTTTTTCCTAGGTTGTCTCTGGCTTCAAACTGCCCCCATTGACCTCCTTCTGCAGATGCTTGTGTCCTAGCTGTCTCTGGCTTCAAACTGCCCCCATTCACCTCCTTCTGGAGATGCTTGTGTCCTAGCTGTCTCTGGCTTCAACCTGCCCCCATTCACCTCCTTCTGCAGATGCTTGTGTCCTAGCTGTCTCTGGCTTCAAACTGCCCCCATTCACCTCCTTCTGGAGATGCTTGTGTCCTGGCTGTCTCTGGCTTCACACTGCCCTATGGGCTCAATCTATCTCTATGGGTTCAATGTATCTCTTTGGGCTCAAAGTATCTCTATGGGTTCAATGTATCTCTAACAATAGATCGGGATGTGAGCGAACACATACCGTCGCTTGCTCACTTCTCGATCATGTCCCTGCAGAGAGCGGTGACTGTCACTCACGGCTCCCTGCAGGGATTCCTCCCCGCTCCGATCCTCCAGCGCTGACTGGCGGAACGGACGGGGAAGGCGGCGGGTACAGCTGGCTCTGTCTATCAATCACACACTGAGTGGATCTCGACAGTAATGTCGGGATCCGTACCGGCTGCGGCGTTCTCAGTATATAGTGAGCTGTAGCTTGCGGTATACTGAGCTTTGGGTGACGGGAGGAGGCTAGTATATGTCCTCCCCTGACCCTTAGGAGAACTATGGGGAAAAACACTGACCCCATAGTTCTCCTTTAATACTAAAGCTGAGACTCCTAGACCCGAATGGCATTCAGGATCCGAATTTCCGAATTGCATTTGGGAGCTCTTAAATGCCATTGGGGTCTCTGAGCCATATACCCGAATAGCAATCAGGAGCTCCCAAATGCAATTCGGAAATTCGGATCCTGAATGCCATTTGGGTCTGGGAGTCTCAGCTTTAGTATTAAAGGAGAACTATGGAGTCAGTGTTTTTCCCCCTTAGCTTTAGTATTATATGTATATACTGTATATGGCTCCCATGTTGCCGTAACGAAAATTTGTGTTCAGACCCATTCGGATACATTAAACTGAAAAACACATCTGATAGGCCAGAAAAGTCACATGTCCCATTCAGTTTAGTTTTTGAACGAAATTCAGACGGGATCCGAAATCCGGAAATAGAAATTCAGATTCGGACACATTCGGTTGCATTGGGATTCAGAAAATTCGTACAAATTTTGATTCGTAACGTAACGAATCACACATGTCTAGTCAATGCTGTTGTTGCCCGATAAGCTTAGGGTCAGGGCTGGAGGCGTAGTTTAGGTTATGGGTAGGCAAACTTCACACCTCTAGCTGTGGTGAAACTACAAGTCCCAGCATGCATCTGCCTTTAGGAGTCAGGCTTGTGGCTGTCAGAGTCTTGCAATGCTTCATGGGATTTGTAGTTGCACCACAGCTAGAGGGCCAGAGTTTGCCTACCCTGCTGTAGGGGGTTAGATTTTGGGTTCATTCAGGGACAGGCTTATAGGTGAACTCCTATGAGAGATGTCACCAGCATACCAAAAATCATTTCAGGATCACCATGTGATCATTTATGCAGAACCATGTCAAGGAAAATAAGCGATTTCGGGGCCACACAGGGTCCCTTCATCGGGCTTAGCATCGTCAAATACATAGTTGAAATACATAATATATAAGGGAGCCGTTTTACCTGCCAAGTAGTTTGCATTTCTGTCCATCCAGTCCTGAGATGTACACAGCACTGTCAGACAGTAACAGAAAGGTTGGAGACCTTACTTTGATCTACTGCTGTTAAGCAGTGTAGCCTGGTCTCCACCCCGCCCCCAGCCTGTGATGGGACAATGGATCTCAGCTACTGCTGCTAATTCCAGCCCTAAAGGAGACCCTGTTATCAAATCACATGTGGATCCATTTCAGAGAGTTGATATCCACAGGGAGCGGAGTTATTTTGTGCCTTTTATATCTGCCCGGAGTTCGGCTTTAGACTCATCTGAGCTGTCCGTATAATCATGACGGACAATTGGCGCAGCCTGTGAGCTCTTCCCCAAAAAAGCTCCAGCTATCACCCGCACTGCAGCCTGCTCCCTCTTCCCTGTGGCGTGGTGTATGGTTGCCAATGAATTCCCAGGGACGCGGCACTGCTGAAACTCTACTTGTCATGAGCAGCATTGCCCTGAGCGGCTCACACTGTATATCAAATTACACATTCATCTAGAATTTAGGTCCTTTCTGCATTCTCTCTATTAGCACAAAGCACCCAGAAGAATTTAAAGGGCCAGACCGGCCGTCGCTTGTTTCCATTGGTGCAAGGGGCAAGTGTGCAAATTTGGGAGATTTCAACTCTGTCTGTGAAAGAGCCAAGAGAAATACAAAGGTGGACCTCATCGGCCTCCTTCTGGAGATGCTTTTGCCTTGGCGGTCTCTGGCTTCAAACTGCCCCATTGACCGCCTTCTGTAGATGCTTTTTCCTAGGTTGTCTCTGGCTTCAAACTGCCCCCATTGACCTCCTTCTGCAGATGCTTGTGTCCTAGCTGTCTCTGGCTTCAAACTGCCCCCATTCACCTCCTTCTGGAGATGCTTGTGTCCTAGCTGTCTCTGGCTTCAACCTGCCCCCATTCACCTCCTTCTGCAGATGCTTGTGTCCTAGCTGTCTCTGGCTTCAAACTGCCCCCATTCACCTCCTTCTGGAGATGCTTGTGTCCTGGCTGTCTCTGGCTTCACACTGCCCTATGGGCTCAATCTATCTCTATGGGTTCAATGTATCTCTTTGGGCTCAAAGTATCTCTATGGGTTCAATGTATCTCTATGGGTTCAATGTATTTCCATAGGCTCAATGTAACTTTATGGGTTCAGTGTAACTCTATGGGTTCAATGTATACCTATGGGTTCAATGCATACCTATGGGTTCAATGCATCCCTATAAGCTTAATGTATCCCTATAGGTTCAATGAATCCCTAAGGATTCAATGTACCCCTATGGATTCAATGTATCTCCATGGGCTCAATGTGTTCCCATGGGTTCATTGTATCCCTATGGCCAGTTGAATGGAAATGGATGTGTGTGCATGTGTCCATTTACATCCAGGTCCATTTAGGTTCTTTGGACTGAATGCAATAAATTTGAGTCCAGGTCCAATTTTCCGACTTGAACAGAACAGAATGGATGTAAACAGACATAGAAGGAAGTATATCTGTTTACATCTGGCCCCCTCATAAGGATTACAAGGGTCCGTTTTTCCTCCATCTTATGATGGAATGGACAACAATGTCGCATATGCGACATCCCTTTCTGTTCTGATCCAACTCAGCAGGGGATCAGTAGAGGTCCCCTGCTGAGACAAAACAGAAGTGCCTGTGTGAAAGGAGCCTAAGAGCAGGAAGGTATAAACCAGTGGTGAGCAATCTCGGCACTACAGCGCTTTTGGAACTACAAGTCCCATGATGCATTGCATCTGAGACCTGCAGGCATGACTCTCAGAGGCAGAAGCATGATGGAATTTGTAGTTTCAGCACAGCTGGAGTGCCAGGGTTACCTACAACTGGTATAAACAATACAATAATAACAATATGCTATAAGAACCATGTAAAAGTTTAATTAAAATGACTCATAGGTAAACATCATAATAGCTCATACTACGTGCTTCCTGTTAATCAACAACTGTTTCACGTTTCACAGCGATCTTGTTTTTTAGTAGTAGCTGTTGTATTGTTTGTCATTTCACACTTCTGCGCCCAATGCTGTAACGAGTGAATTAATATCTGAGATCATTAGGCCTTCTCCGCTCCTCTCCCACCAAGGTCGTGGATTAGGCCTCGGGCCTGCCCTCCCCACAGAGACACGATCATCATTTGGATGATTGATTTTTAATCTGAGGTGTTAAAACATTCATGTTCCTAATTTTATCGCAGGCCGCAGTGATATCCGCGATATCATTATAATTGATTTTACAAATTTTTTTTCCGTGACAGGGCCTGTACAGCGGGAGGGCCGAGTACCCTCAATTTCCATAATATCCACACAGGAGGTGATTAATTCCGTATAAATTAGACATTATCGGCCTCCACGTTTTATGCCACGGAGGTTATTTCCGGGTCGGCCCCATTCGTGTTGCCATTCCGACAGTGACCTTATGCAACAGGCATCGTTAACCCTGGACCGACCCTTGTTAGTCATGCTAGCGGAGGTAATGAATATTTAAGCATCTCTCAACATAAATGTTATTGGTGGGATACGGAGAAGGTAAACACATGAGGTGGGCATATCCACTGCCCCACCCCCCACCCCACCCCCCATCCCCGGGCATCTATAAAGTAAAGCCTATATTAACCCCAAAACAAAAACGTTATATATTGTAACTAGGGATGCACCGATACTGATACCGAGTACTCGCCCAAATGCTCCGATGCCTAGCCTGATACCTGAGCTTCCGTTATCAGGAAGCCAGCGGGGTGTCATTAGACACTACCTTGCTTCCTGATTGGCTGGGAAGCCAGCTCCATGCTCCCTCGTCACTTGGTGTAATCACTCGCCACCTAGCTTCCTGATTGGTAGGGAAGCTGGCCAATCAGGAATCTTGACAGCGAGTCATTACCGGCTTCATGCCCCAAAGCCAGCTTCATGCCCCCCTGTCAGCTGGTGGCGAGGAAGCATTAGGCCGGTTTGCCGGCCAATCAGGAAGCCGGGCGCCGTGTAATGACTCTTTACCGATACCCGAAGTCCCATTTAGGAAGCCAGGTGGTGTGTAATGACTCGCCACCCAGCTTCCCTATTAGCAGGGAAGCCGTCCCATGCACCCCATCCGTCATCCACATGTGACGAGGGAGCATGGAGCCGGCTTCCCGGCCAAACAGGAAGCCGGGCAGCGTGTAATGACTCGCTTCCCGGCTCCCTGATACCGGAGGTATCGGGCTTGGCATCGGAGCATTTGGGCGAGTACGAGTACTCGCCCAAATACTCGGCACCAATACTAGTATCAGTATCGGTGCATCCCTAGTAAAAACCCACCGGGGGGGATAAGGTTTTGGTTTTAATCTGTAAACTTTACTACCTTGTGCATATTGACACTCTACTTCTGTATACATCTATGTCCTATTAATAAATGGGTCCTTCTTTGTCCAAAGGGGGTCCCAGTGCAGGTGACCCAACTATGCATACCCCCCACCTTGCCCAAATGGCACCAGTTAGCTGTACTTCCTGTTCCTCGCAGGAAGCTGGCCTCCCTGATCATATCAAAATGGCTGAACTTTAGCTAATGCAAGCAAATCGCATTCCTCTCTCAATGATTCTAGTATCTCTGTTGTAATTCTGAAAATATTTCTGAAATTCTTGTTATCTCTTATGTACTAGAGGCCTCATCTTCCCGGCGTCTAGAATCATGTCATGTCCGTGCGAGGCGAGGGCCTGTTCTGCTCGTCAGCCAGCTCGTTAGAAGGGACGGGTGAATGTTACCGGATGTGTTCCCTTCCTCGCAAACGAGCGGCCCGCGTTGTCCTTATCTGAATTCAGGTGGATAAAAAGCTGCTTGGGCTTTGTACGTTTGACACGCCGAGATAGTGGTTTCATCGGCATAATAATTATGTAAAACGGCTGAGGGAGATTCTGGGTGACAGACAGCGTTCCCTTAAATAATAACTGCTGCAGACTCGCGTGGCATTTTGTAAAGGAGAGAAGGAGCAACAAAGGCGATGGAACATGACTTGTCGACGCTGAAAGCATTAAAAAGACACGCAAATTCTTTATATTGCTGCTGGTGAGAAGGAGAGGAAGCCTTGATGCAAATGTCTACATAGACCCCCATTGAGGGCTCTTTACATATGCACTTCATTGTCATATAATTAGTAACAGGTCTCCCGAATAATTCTTTAAGCGCCCTAAGAGCTAGGCGTCAATGCCGACGTACAAATCGTGAGAATATTCCTGCCCTGGGAGAGTCTCTTGCTATCCTTTATGATAGACCCAACTTGACTAGTAACTTAATCCTCATATCCCATCGCACTCCTGACCGGAGAAAGCCCAATGCAGCCGGGCGGGTGCAGCAGTGACAACGGATGCCTCCGCAAAGTATAGATCAATAAGGGTAGTCACTCGCACTCCAAAGATAGTGAAGTCAATAGTGTTTATTGACTATAATGATGCACATCTCCTTAGCAACGTTTCGGGACCGTGCGGCCCCTTCCTCTTGCAAACAGAGAGTGAATCAAGCAGATACATCAAATCATAAATACAAGTGAGACAACACCCAACCACCAATCACAATTCAATTGATCCATCCTCCTCTGACGTCCTGGGAGGTAGGTCATTAGGACGTCAGAGGAGGATGGATCAATTGAATTGTGATTGGTGGTTGGGTGTTGTCTTCCTTGTATTTATGATTTGATGTATCTTTCTGTTCACTCTGTTTGCCTGAGGAAGGGGCCACACGGTCCCGAAACTTTGCTAAGGAGATGTGCATCATTAAAGTCAATAAACACTATCAACTTGACTTGTAGGTAGCTCATTAGCCTTATGGTTAGGCAGCTCAAGGACACACAATAGGAGGTACTGGGAGCAACTCAAGAAAACAGGAGAGCACCAGACCAAAACGGAAATTGGAGCCCATAAAAAAGTTTGTTTGATCAGTGTACACTTTCTGGGCAGACAATCTCTTTTTTCAGGGCATGATAACAATGAGAATGGAGGTATGGACTTTAGATTTAGATCCTATTGCAGCTATGGGTGGTTTGCCCTAAATTTGTAGATTGCAGGCAATTTACAATTTTGGTCTCTGTCCACAGAAATGTGGCATGTTGCCAGCCCACAACAGGACTTGCTGAATACATTTTTGGCAGATCAACAAGTACCTGCAGAGCCTTTAAATGGAGAACTGATACCTTCCTGTGCTCTCTGCCTATGCTGCACACTATTAACTATCTCTGAGGGACAGAGATCCCTGTCCCTCAATGTTATGGACATATGCAGCCCTTTGGTACTTGGTGTGTGGCCCTTGGGCCCCAGGAGTCTTTAATGGGAGTGTGAGCACTGGTCTGAAAATGGCCAATAGCAGTGATCTCTACTAGCCTCATGTACCATGTCCTCAATCACTCACTTTCTTCTGCAGCATGTCCTTAGTTTCCAATAAAGCCTGTAGCATGCCCCTAATCTCTGACCATCATCTCCTCTAGTATGTCTGCAGTCTCTGATAATCCTCTCTATCATTATATATACTTACCCTAATGTGCGTCCAGGGCCGGATTTCCCACAAGGCCAACCAAAGCCTGGCCTCGTGGGGCAGCAGGGAGTAGAGGGGCAGCAGGGGTGTGGAATTCCTATCTCCCAATGCCCAGGACATGCAGCTCCGGGCACCAGGTGGGTACTTGTTTTCTACATTTAGCCCAGCTTTGGGCAAGCAGGGCTAAATGTACAGCAGGGAAGCCGCCACTTGTTTTGTACAAGAGATCACTTGCATGCAGCCTGCAGGTCTGCCATTCTCCCTGGGGGGGGGGGGGGGGTTTGGCGTGTAGGGGGGCGCATTAAGGAACCTGGCCTTGGGGCAGCAGAGAGAGTAAATCCGGCCCTGTGTGCGTCCCTTCAGTGATGCTAATGTGGGGCTCTTTGTTGATGTCAGGGACCACAGTTGAGGCCTCCTATGCCAAGTAAGTTGATATCCACTGGGATAAAGCATAGCTTGCTGAGAGCTATCAAGAAGAACCTAAAATGTATCTCCAGGCAATGCTTTTTTGGTTTTGGACAGACCCTCAAATTTTTATTGCTGACTCCCCATTGAGGAAATTCACCCCACTATTTGCACTGGTGACCATTGTCACCACAAAAGTAAGTGAGGAGATATGCTAAATTTAAGAGCCATCCCCAGAACAAGGGGGAATCCACTAATGGGGATCCCTGGTACAGGCGGGGATAACTGTCTAAGAAAGGAATCCTCCTCACTTCGTGAGATCTCCTCTAACTTCCTGTTGCATCTCTGGAACAGAAACCAAAGGGAAATTTCCCCAAAGCTACACAGGCTGTAAAATAAATTGGTATGGGGTTTAACCCTTCCATCCAAAACTAAAAAGAAAGATTTGGCTATACATACACTTTAACAGCAGGCCCAGGTAGGGTTGCCTCCTATTCTTTCAGCGAAACCCAAACACTTTATCGATGCACGGAAATGTTTTGGGGAGAATGAGTCATGGCTTATTCATATGTAAATAGCGCCACCCATTCATATGTCAATATCACAGTCAAGACTATTTTCAGTCGGGGGCCAGTAGCCCCTAACTTAATTTTAGTTGCCCCCTGTCTGCCTGACATCATGTGTCCGGGTCTCAGCTGCCATGAAACCCGGATACAGCATTCAAAACCTGGATTGTCCAAGTGAATCCCAGACAGGTAGCAACCCTAGGCCCAGGTCTTTGGAGAGATTATCTGTCATGTCTCCTGGACAGGAAGTGATGGTGGATCTCACCAAGAGGGGTGAGATCTGTTCGCTACCCTATTCAAAACTAAAAAGAAAAGTTTTGAGTTGTAGATACACTTTAATTCATGTTCTTAGTAAACTAGCCAGGTGTTACTGTTCCCAAATATGAGCTTTAATTACAAACTTATTATAACATATATTGTTCTCTGCGTTCTTTGTGTTCCCAAACTCGCAGTTCTTTGGTTTTCTTCCCTGGGAGGTCCAACAGGCCCGCTGCAATTAATGTGAATTATGGCATTAAAGTGGCAATGTATTTAAGTCCTCGTAATATTTTCTTGGGAGGAAAAAACCCCCATAAATCCTGTTAAATAATTAGGAAAAGAAATCCAGCAAATCTCTTTTTTAGGGTTGTATTTTTTTTATAATAGAAGGATTTTAGATTGGGTAGTGGGAGCCAAAATCCATAACTCTTTGCCCTTGTTAGACTCTGGGAGAAATGAATATAGTTTATATCACTAAAAACCAGAATTATGCTTTGTGATAGCGCTGCCCACGGCAGATGTGAAATGGGACTCCACAAGTTCCAAACAGAAGGAAACGGAACATTTGTTTTTTTTTAGAATGCCGAGTGCAAAAGTGTTATGGTTAGTGGAAGTCTGTGCTCAGATAGGGCTACCATTGTGGTCCTCTCCTTCCGAGAAATGCTATTTGACTGGGTGTCATGCTGATCCAGTGGCTTCAGTACTTTCTGAAGCGCAGGAATGAGCATGCGGACTTGAATTTCTAAAATACCTTCTTCTGGTCATGGGCTGAAAGTACTGAAACTAGAGACAGCCATGAGGCTTTTTACAAGGTGGTCAGTAATATATCTCTCAGGTGTGGTTTCTTTAAAGGAGAACTATGAGATGAGTGATTTCCACTCACCTCATAGTTCTAGCCGACCTGTGACAATGAGACTGTCACAGGTCGGCTCAGTAGATCGGGAGGTGAGCGAACACATAACGGGTTCGCTCACCTCTCGATCCTATCACGGCTCTCTGCCGTGACAGGGGGAGGGGCTGGATTCCCCTCTCCCCGCTCCGATCTGCCAGCTCTGACTGGCGGAACGGACGGGGGAGGGGGTGGGTACAGCTGGCTCTGCCTCTAGATAGGAAGATGCCAGCTGTCACTCACGCAGCTGGGCGGATCTCGACGTCTATGTCGGGATCCGCTCCGGCTGCGGTGTCTCAGTATACCGCGAGCTGTAGCTTGCGGTATACTGAGCTTAGGGTAATGGGAGGACGCTAGTTTGTGTCCTCCCGTTACCCTAAGGAGAACTATGGGGAAAAACACTGACCCCATAGTTCTCCTTTAAAGCATAGCTTTGGCCAATAGCTTTGGATAGGAGTGTTATACCCCATGGGCCCCTAGGACTTTCTCTTAGGACAGGAAGTGATAAGCTGGCCAAAATACCTGAACAATCTGAACAATGCAGGCCTTAGTGTTTTGAGAGCCAGTGGGGCCGACTAGCAAGATACTGAAGCTTGGCCCAGCAGGAGATCCCTCCGTCCACACAGTTTAGCTTAGATGGAGGAATCTGTTGCACTTTTTTCATCTGACCATAGAAAATCTGCAGATCATCAATAGGCGTATGGCCAACTTTACTCTTCTACTGTCTGCAGTATGCTCCGACCATTTGTCAACATACACCACAGCAACTGCCCTGCCTGGCAACACACAATTTTTACCCACTCCATGACAGACATGTAATCTCTCACATAACGGGGCAAAAAACAAAACATTTCTATTAGCGGCATGTGTAGAATTAGTTTTTCTTTCTGCTGTCTGTGCCCTTTTTTTATACTGGTTTCATAGAGAAAGGAAGTGAATAAAAAACTCCACAGTGGGGTCACAGAGATTTAAAAGCCTAACTCCATCCAAGACATTGTTGGATGAAGCTTGGAAGGGTTAGATCCTCCATCAGGTGTTACTCTTTTGCCATGGTCCTTACCATTTCAAAGTAATACAAAATGCTACTTTTATACAGCACTGTCTATTGACAGGTTCCCTTTAATATTTTGCTGCCATATGCCACTGTGGTTGCTTGAACAGATGTTTATAGACTGAATGGTACAAGCCAGCATTCCCCTTTATTTTATTTTTTTGCATAGCTTGAAAACAAATAGCGTACTCCCACAGCCTTTTATTTCATCCGTGTCTTGAATGTCCAATTAAAATTGAACGCAATTGAATTCTGCATCTTTTATGGTCTTCGAAAAAAAGATAAAAAGAAACCACAACCATTGTAACCGGCAAGCCACTTCCTTCCATGACCGCGAGGTTACTTTACAAAGTACAAACAAAACCAAACATTTCATTTGCATTGTTCGCAAAACTTTTGAATGAAACGGTTTAATTTCATTACCAATTTAGAAGCTCAGCGTGGCGAGGCCATTAGAGCAGGCGGGGAGGCTCTCAAGACTTTTGGCATTTCAGGGCTCACGCGGAGCCGCAGGGTTTTGTCTCGCGAAGGCTTCGGGTGGGTGTTTGGCTCGTCATGCCGGTTTGAACTTGGAAGGATTTTTCAGCATTTTCGCTGAGGGTCGCTTCGCGTGATTGCCGGCTGCAGTCGGTGTGGGTTTTGTACACTGCACCGATGCTTTCTATTTAATCACTGCTCTGTTTCCTGTTGAATATGCAGACGCATGGTTCATAGGTGGATTGTGCTCAGTCGTTAATGTTCTCTGTGCTGAAATACAGTAGGTGGCAAAGTATTTTTCACACGGCATGCCATGTTGGTCATCAGTTGTAGGCCTTCAACAACCAGCTGCTGAGGAGAAATGATACCTTTATTTTCTGTTCTCTTTACTGCCAAGAGTCAATTTTTGCCAGTAACAAATACTGCAAACCCCAATGAAGGGGATACCCACAAGCCCCCAAGGCGCGCCAGCTACTGCTATGGACTTTTGGTGGACTGTTATAATGGAATAAGCATCTTTTGGACAGTTTTGGTATTAGATGTAGGCCTTGTTGTTAACAGGAACCTATACAGTGTTACAAACTTTCCAAAACCTGAACTTATAAGGTTATCTATAGTCAAAAAATAAAAATAAATCTGTATTTCTACATTGACTTTCCATAAGTTCTCTCCCACTCCTAATATCCAATTTCTGTGCCCATTAGCCAAAAGATCATGTATAAGGTCAGGTACTGATGTTGGATGAGAAGAGCTGGCTCTCAAGTGATGTTCCAATTCATCCCAAAGGTTTTCAATAGGGTTGAGGTCAGATACTGATGTTGTGTGAGAAGACCTGACTTACAGTCGACGTTCCACTTCATCCAAAAGGTGTTTAGAAGGGTTGAGGTCAGATACTGATGTTGTGTGAGAAAACCTGACTCACAGTTCAGGTTCCAGTTCATCCCAAAGATGTTCAGTAGGGTTGAGGTCAGGTACTAATGTTGGGTGAGAAGACCTGACTCAGAATCAACATTCCAGTAGATACCAAAGGTGTTCAGTAGGGTTGAGGTCAGGACTCTGAAAGCCACTCAAGTTCCTCCACACCAGACTCATCAAACCATGTCTTTATGGAGCTGGTTTTGTACACAGGGGGGCAGAAAAGGGCCTTCACCAAACTATTACCACAATGTTGTCTAAAATGTCTTTGTATGTTGTAGCATTAAGGGGTATCTATGGACAAAAACTAAAAATAAATCTGTATTTATATATTGGATTTCCATAAGTTCCATCCCACTCCTAATAACCAGATCCATTTAGAAGTTTGTAAAGTTGCTTATTGAAGATGCCCATAGGAGGTACTTCCTCAATGCACTGACACCATTTCACCCAGCCCTGTAAATATGCTTACATCCATATCTGAACCTCAACTCAGCATCTGAACAATGTAACATTATCAATGCTTGCTGGAAGCAATGCATTATGGGATAAATGGGTTTGAGAAATGGAGATTACATTGCACCAAGCTGCAGGGAAAGAGACGCAAAGTACACTGGGAATCTAGGAAGTTGGTGAAAGTGATGGGCAGACAGAAGGCAGCACTCACTACATAAAAGGGATTTATACAAGTAAGCTTTGATTGTATTATCAGAAATACCTCTAGAATGTATTCCTATTACAATGGTGATGTTATAACAGGAGAGGATATGCTGGGACTTTACAGCTCTTTTACCCCTAATACCTAACCCTTACCTTTAACCTTGACTTGACTCTTAACACTTTCACAATCACACGACATTGCCGCCACTAGATGGCTCTGATTTTCTATGCTCCTTGGCACCACGTCATTCCCCTAGCTTTACGCTGGGAGGAAGGTTTATACAGGAGCCCCTATAAGTGGACCTGGACTTCAGGTTCACTTAGTCTTAGTCCCCCCCACCCCATCTTCTCCTTGGTGTAGTGAACCTAAGTAATTGGGACATTCTGGTATTACTGAAATAAAAAAGTGTCATAATTGCTTTAAGAAATAGAGAAGAATACATTTAAAATCAGATGAAGTACACAATGTTCCAACACGGGTATTGTGCACAGAATGTATAATCTCATCGTGAATCAATGGGCATTAATCTATTAAATGAAAAACAAATATGCCTTGCTAATTGCATGTAAACATAGAAAACCAATAATTCATAAAAAATATGTCAGATTCACTATTTCAGTAATATGCTTTCTAATTTTAATCTGGTGAGTAGTGAGGAAAATGCAGTTATTAATTGGAGGTGGGAGATATAAAAATCTCAGAACTTTGATGTAAACTCAATCGCTAAAATCTCATAGAATCTTTAACATGTTATTGACTTTGCAAGAGTCATTTTAAATAGTTTTAAATCTGCAGCTTTCTTTAAAACAATGCCTGGTGAACTTTTCATAAAGCTCTTGCTCGGGCACTTCCTGTTGTAGGGTGACAACGCTCTGTCCCTGTCTCCCAATTGCTTGTCTTTGTTTTCACCTTGTCACATTCAGTACGTTTCCAGTTGCGATGATAAATGGCCATGTTGAAGCCCCTTGGGCAAGCATGTTGTGCTGTTGTTCAAGAAGTGGCTGCAAAGAGGCTGTAAGAGATCAAAAGCACTCAGCTCCAAAAAAAAGGATTGAAAAAGGTCAAAACAGTATTAAAAACATGGGGATTGTTTATGGTGAGCAAAGTGTTCTAGCTAACTAAATGCCATCTAGTTAGGATTTACATCTACTTTAAAGAGGAACTCCAGGAATGGCAAAGCTAACCCTTGTAGTCAGGCTACCTCTGCACTGCGACGAGTGCAAATCCTGCTGTAGGGACTTTAAATGATGTCTCTTAATCCGATCATCTTCTTCTTTCCTGTCCTTTTCAGCTGTCCCTCCAACGCCCGGTGTCGGTCTCCGATCCAGCGCTGACTCCTCTGTCCTCTTCGCTCATGTCCCACGGAGTCTGTGCGGGTGCACGCTGCTCCATAGACTTACCTTGTGTCTCTCCTCATCTCCCGGCCGAACATCTGAAGTGCGCATGCGCCCGCCCCAAGATCCTTTGCGGCCCCCCGAGACTCTTCAAATGTTCGGACGGGAGCGTGCGGCAAAGACACAAGGTAAGTTTAAAGCCTTAATAACCCTTTAAGCAAAAACTATACGTAGAGGATCATTAATGGGTGATGACAGCAATTACTGCAGAGGACACCCTGCGCGTATCAGATAGAAGACGGGGAGCACAGGATTCAATAACGCCCTTGGGTTCTACAAAGCAAAGCAGCTTGGCGTGCTCAAGAAATAGGTTAAGCAAAAGCTTTGCGGCGGGTTAACTTTGTCCCTGTATGTTTTTCTGTGCTAAATTTGCAAGCTTGACCATAGCTTCCCCTTACCAGCTCATAAATATGACTTATCTGAAGTAAGGACATTTATATCCCTACTTTATACCCTGGCATAAAACAGCCCCATGCCCACAGTTTAGCTACCCATTAACTATAATAGGAGTCTCCGGTATTGTTAGCTACAGCTTTATACTCCATGGATCGCAGGACAGAAATTTGCATTGATTTCCAGCAATCCGCCTGTGGTATGTTTCCGACAGCTTAGCGGATGTGTACAGTGAATACCGATAGCTTTATAAAAGAGCAGAATGAAATACAATGCAGAGCGGGGTTTGTATGGGTGAGCGTGCAGCAGGCAGCATTAGAGATGTAGATTAAACTGTGACAGAGGGAGAGAGAGAGAGCCGGAGAAGAGGCATCTGTGCTGTATTTAGGGATTGAATCACAGAAAGCCCTTTCTCTGTGGAACTGTGTGGAATCGATCTGCTTCCAGAATACACAGAAAAGTGAAGCAGCAGCTGGTGCTAAATCCACCCGGGCGTTATTGGGGCAGAGCATTCTGGGAGAAAAACTTGTTGCAACTTTTCTTTATTTTATTTCAAGTCAATGATTGTATTTCTCCGCTGCGAAGAACAAGGCTGCTCCGTTTGTTTTATTTTGTGGCCCCAAATGTTAGGAAGACATTCTCTGGTCAAAGTATTAGTGAGCTTGTAGTTCATGGGGTCCACAAGTGTCAGTTCGCCATTGGTCTGGCACTCTAAGTGATAGTGTGCCATTGCCCTGGACCCCAAATGTCAATGAGCCATTGTTTTGGGTCCCCAAGTGTCAATGTGTTGTTGTTTTGGAACCACCGCTTTAGTACGCCATTACATCTCAATGTTGGTGCCCTATTGTTTGGGAATATCAGTGTGCTGTTGGTTTGTTGCTCCAATTGATGCATTGGCATGTGACCACAAGCATCAGTGTACAGTTGGGCAGCTAGCCCCAATTCTCAGAGTGCCATTTATTTTGGAACACCCAAATGTTATCATATAGTTCTTCAGTGTTTCATTGCGTCCCTATTTCATCATTCTGGGACCCCCCAATTATCTGTGTGCATTTACCCCAGGAACCCCATAAATCACAGCACCATTGTTCTGGAGCCCAAAGTATTAGCATGTCATTGATCCTGGGCTTCAAGCATCTATGTATTATTGTTCTTAGACCCCCTAGTGTCAATGTGACTTCTTTCTGGGACCCTAGGTATCAGTGTGTCATTGTTCTTGAACCACAAGTGTCAGTCTGTCATTGTTCTTGGACCACAAGTGTCAGTGTGTCATGGTTCTGGGACCACAAGTGTCAGTGTGTCATTGTTCTTGGACCACAAGTGTCAGTGTGTCATTATTCTGGGACCACAAGTGTCAGTGTGTCATTGTACTTGGACCCCAAGTGTCAGTGTGTCATTGTACTTAAACCCCACGTGTCAGTGTGTCATTGTTCTTGCACCACAAATGTTACTGTGTCATTGTACTGGGGCCCCAACTGTCAGTGTGTCATTGTTCTTGGACCACAAGTGTCAGTGTGTCATTGTTCTGGGACCACAAGTGTCAATGTGTCATTGTTCTTGGACCACAAGTGTCAGTGTGTCATGGTTCTGGGACCACAAGTGTCAGTGTGCCATTGTACTGGGGCCCCAAGTGTCAGTGTGTCATTGTTCTTAGTCCACAAGTGTCAGTGTGTCATGGTTCTGGGACCACAAGTGTCAGTGTGTCATGGTTCTGGGACCACAAGTGTCAGTGTGTCATGGTTCTGGGACCACAAGTGTCAGTGTGTCATTGTTCTTGGACCACAAGTGTCAGTGTGTCATTGTACTTGGACCCCAAGTATCAGTGTGCCATTGTACTGGGACCCCAAGTGTCAGTTTGTCATTGTTCTTGGACCACAAATGTTAGTGTGCCATTGTACTGGCACCACAAGTGTCAGTGTATCATTGTTTTGAGGCCCAAAGTGTCAGAGTTTCATTGTTCTGATACCACAAATGTCATTGTGTCATTATGACCCCAAGTGTCAGGCTGTCATTGTTTTGGGACCCTAAGTGTCAGTGTGTCATTGTTCACAGGCCTCAAGTATCAGTGTATCTTTCTTTTAGAACCCTGAGTGTAAGGGTGTCATTATTGGACTGACCCTTTAAGGCCGTGCAAAGGGCATCAATAACGTGCAAATTACTTTAACCCATTGCCACCAATCAGAAACCATCTCTTATATTGGCTGACTGCAGCATGCTGTAACCCTATTGGTTTCTGTGGCTATGGACATCATTATCGAACGAGCTCGAATGTTCCCATGGTGGATTTAAACTCAGGTTCGTTCTTGCAGCTGCTGATTTAATTCATGGAAAATGAAGCTGTTTAGTTACCTGTGTTAGGTGATAATGAATTTTCTGTCTTCATAGGAAAATGAACTGGAACAGATTTTGGTTTTTCAGCGTTTTTCTTTTTTCATTCACACATTTTCGCTGGTTATCTACTGAGTATTATACTCGCAGAGTGTTAATTGCTTTTTTTTTTTCCCCTGCGCGTTCAGATTGGAAAACTTTTTTTACAGAAATCAGATTCAGCATAGGGTCACATCCTCCTCGATATTAAAATGACTCATTCAAAGCATAACGCCTGTCTGATCAGGCTCTGATGGGAGGTAGTATTCCTTGCCTCAAGTGCTTTATACTAGATATCACTATCGCATAATTAAAGCGCACCTTTAAGTAACATTACAATAATAAGCCTGAATAAGCTTCTGCTGAAATACTATGAGCCCAGACTGCCCCTAGGGGGCGTGTCCATGACAAGGAAGTGGGTTTGTGATGCTGGTCATCATTCAACCTTGAAGACTGAGGACATCTAGTGGTGGAAAAGAACTACTGCAGGGGGGCAGGTCCAGATTGATGTTGAGTATGGCAGCAGACGCTGCATACAAGACCAATACTATAGGTCTCCTCAAAAACTATTAAATGCATTGATAATTAAAGCAATTAAAAGACATTAGAAACATGTACACTCACAAAAGAAGGGACTGAAGTTTTACCTTTCCCGATGCCTGCACCCCCAGGAACCTGGTTCATTCAATATCTGCTCAATTCTTCTGAGAAGCTGAAACTTCCGGTCCCCCATAGTTCTAATTGGTTTCCCTGGGTGACCTGTACCGATACTGACTTGGAGGTCAGTGGGAGAAACCACTGAGCTTTTGCAGGGGACACAGGAGATTGACACTCCTACAAGTGTTGATTTCCTGTTGGACTTCAGGGGAAGATGTCACTTGAATGGAGCAACATGCATTGTGGGCAGTGGAGAAGGTAAGTTCTCAGTACCTTTTATTACAGGCATACCTGTTTCTATTCAAGTGCTTTATATTACATATTACTATCACATCATTAAAGCGCACCTTTAAGTAACTACATCTATGCCTGTATAAGCTCCTACAGAATTACTGTGAGCCCAGCCTGCCCCTAGGGGGCGTGTCCATGACAAGGAAGTGGGTTTGTCATGCTGGTCATCATTTCACCTGGAAGACTGAGGACATCTAGTGGTGGAAAAGAAGTACTGCAGGGAACAGCTCCAGACTGAAGTTGAGTTTTGCAGCAGAAGCTACATACTATAGGTCTATTCTAGATACTATAATCTGTTTCTATTTTTTTTAAATGCTGGGGTCACTTTAACTATCAATGCATTTAATTGCCCTATTTTTCCTCTTATTTTAAGCAAATTACTAGCCGTAGAGGTTGGATCTGATGAAGATGGGTTAATAATGCAGAAGATGTCATTAACAGGCCCATATTCCATATTCATGTAACCTGTTTACAGCACCACTGCTTTCAGCCTTGCACAAAAACGACACCGGACCGGTCGTCCTCTGTGCATGGTAATACCGTGTGCTTAATTTTCACAATAAAGTTTAATTAACAGTAATTAAGTTGATGAGCTGCGGCAACGGGGAGAATTGGAATAATTGTATTATTGACATTTCAGACGGGGGGAAAAAAAATGTTTAGTTTTCACACGGCGAAAACCAGGAAGGTTTGTATTTCGAACTGTGCGTTTTTTTACATTTTTAATTGGGAATTGATTTAAATGGGATTTAGTTGTATGCATACAGATGCGGCTTGTGCTTCATAGCTGAGAACGGTTGCTAATGTTTCATTAGATTACATGGTTTGCAAATGATCAAAAAAAATTAAAATAAAAAGAAGAAATCAGGACAAATAAGTGCCTGTGACAGTTCTCATTCCTCCGAGACATGTTATATCTGTAAAAAAATAAATCAAGGCAACTGGACTTGCTGTATTTTTCTTAAAGATGTTTTGCTGGTCATCCAACCACCTTTCTCAATTCAGAATTGAGAAAGCTAGTCAGATGACCAGTACAGAAATACAGCAATTTCAGCCATTTTGATTTATTTGTGACAGATTGGACAAATAAGTGGGGCTACAATATAATAATCTGGCCATTCAGATCTTCCTGCAACAGCACTCAAAAAAAAAATATTCGATAAAAGCTGAAGATTCTTCAGGGCATATTTATTGGCAGAAATGTAAACAGTATATATAGTATACTGTATATATCATTTTTTTTTTGCATGCACAAATTTTAAAGTGTTAAATAAAACTACGTAGATGAGTAACAGAAAACATAGCAAGGCTTCTGCTAATATCATCAAGGCCTTCCCAGAGCAGGAAAGCCAGATCACGGCAACCAAAGTTTAATTGCTGCCTCCTAGTTACCATGGCAACCAAAGCCTGCAAAGGACATGAAGCCACACAGACAGTAAACAGATGGAAGACGATGAAACAGCAGATGATCAATTCCCTGACATTACCTACAGATGTGGATGTATGCAGAGCCAGCAAAAAAAATCTCATGATACGACGTTGTGTGGCAGTGGCAATTATTGCTGCAAGCACACCGTGACTACCTTTCTTCAAACTTAGATTATCTGAGACTTCTAAAAGTTACTGACACCGGGTAAGGAGCAACTACGGAAGTACGCATCCCAGGATGTAATCCAAAGTATGGGTTCTAAGTGTCTAAACCCAGGTTTCCCTTTATATCACATCTTCTTCCTGTATTATAGATGGACCATGGAAAGGTCCATATTCAAATGGCCCCTTCTATGGGTGTAATGGGTAGTCTGTGCATATATGGATCCTGAATGCATTTACAATGGAAATATCCTCCGGAATCAGGGGCAGTTGTCCACAGTAAAGCACAATGAGGTCACAGGAGATAGTTGCACAGGGTGCAGATTCTCCACCCATGTGCTGCAGGAGGCAACCAGGGACCATGGGGCAGGGTGAGAACCGTTTTGATGAAACAAAGGGTTTCTCAGCTCTTATGCTCAGCTTTTTGTATATTCCTTTCTTCCTTAATTTTGCTTTCCCTCCTTCCTGTCTGCTTTCTAGACCTGATCAGTATCCCTTCCCCTCTCCTTTTCCTTTCCTCTCCTTTCTTCCCTATTTTCCAGAGTGTGTCATTGAGTGCCATGGATGCACTGTGTAATAACTGTTTAAGCGTAACAAAAAGATTGCACATGATTAAAAAAACAAAAAACATTAGTTTCCTTCCTTTGTTCCTTCCTTCCCTTCCTCCTTTCCTTTCCTTCCCCTTCCTTTTCTTACCGTTTCCTTCCTTACTCCCTCCTTTCTCTCGTCCCTTAAAACAAAGATTGCACATAATTTAAAAAAAAACAGAAATCATCAGTCTCCCTACTTTCCTTTTTTTCCCTTCCTTCCGTTCCTTCTTTGCTTCCTTCCTTCTTGCCTTCCTCCTTTCTTTTCCTTCAGAAATCATTAGTTTAATTTCCTACTCATTTCCCTTCTTTCCCTTTCATTTTTTTGTCCTTCCTTCCTCCTTTCTTTCCTCCCTCAAAACAAAGATTACACATAATAAAAAATAAACAGAAATCATCAGTCTCCTTCCTTCCTTTTTTTCCCTTTTTTCCGTTCCTTCTTTAGTTCCTTCCTTGCCTCTTTCCTTCCTTCTTCCTTTCCTCCCTTCTTTCCCTTCAGAAAACCTTAGTTTAATTTCATTTCCATTTCCTTCCCTTTCCATTTTCTTCCTCCCTCCTTTCTTTCCTCCCTTAAAACAAAGATTGTACATAATTAAAAAAAAAACAGAAATCATCAGTTTCCTTCCTTCCTTCCTCTCCTTGCTTCCCCTTCCTTACGTTTCTTCCTTGCTTCCTATCTTGCTTCTTTCCTTCCTCCTTTTTTTCCTCCCTTTCCTACTTCCTTTACAGATTGTCATTGATTGTCATGGATGCATAAATAACTTTAAGTGTAAAATAAAATTGCACATAATTAAAAAAGACAGAAAACATTAGTTTAATTTCCTTTCCCTTTCCCTTCCTTTTCCTTTCCCTTCTTTTTCCTTTCTTTCCTCCCTTCTTTTCTTTCTTCCTTCCTTTCCATGTTTCATCAATGATCGCCATAATAACTGTTTAGGTAAAGTGAAGACTTTACACAATGATAAAAAACAGAGAACATTCGTTTCCTGATGGCTGCAGGTTTGATAGACCTTCCAATTCTCTAGATGAAGATATAAGGTGCAGTGGAAGTCGTTGGATTGGGAATATTCAGCACAGGGTGGTTGTCCTCGCTGTGTGGTGAATATTTGCTCCCTCGGTTTCTACAATATATAGAGTGTCAGACAGAGTCGGGACCACCAGGTTCCTGTCTGTTCCTCCAGAAGCCCAGCGCTGGACCTCATAACTCAACAAACTGAGTCACGATCTAACTGCTTCCTTCCGCTGCTTTTTCTAATTGAGTCAGCAGATGGGAAGCGCATGTGGATAGATGATGACAACGAGAGATTTCACATCAAACAGACGCAGGCCTTCATCCAGCTAATAATTGTGTCCATATTATTATAATACGCAGCCTGTGCTGAATCTCATGAGCTATACAGGCCTGACCATTCCTTACATCTGCATAATGCAATCACTTCCTTCCGCTGAGAAGGATTCATTATTTTAACTTTGTTCATTATTATTTTTTTTATTACATAATAATGTTCTTCTGAAAGTGTTCAAGTCACAAACTTATATTGCCTAGCTTTGTATTCATTACTTTGTTGCATGAAATGGGCATTTAAAGATGTAAACTCAATCGTAAAAAAAATCTCATATAAGCTTCAACATGCTATTGCCATCTCCAAAGTTGTTTTCGGTATCCTGAAATCTGCAGCTTTCATTGAAATAATTCCTGGCGGTCATGTCATGAAGGTCCATGTTGTGGCACTTCCTTTTTTAGGGTGACAAGACTGTTGCCCTCCCTCCTAGTTATGCTTCTGCGTTGTCACCTTGTGTTCATCCTGCTGAGACTACGAGGGTTATTCACAAAGCCAGCCGAAGGATCAGCCGTAGCTCCGGCTGATCTTTCGGCTAGCTTCGGCCACCAGAGCCCTATTCACTATAGCCCGAGCCGAGCTATAGACCGAGCCGAAGTAAAACCCGAAAGCCTCGCAACTGACAGCTGGGCGGAGCCAGCCACCCGTTATCTCACGGCTGGCTCCGCCCAGTTGCAATGACAGATCGGCGTCCCGAGGTTACCTGGGGACGCTGAACTGCAAATACACAATGACAACTTGGCGGACCTGGCCGTGATCTTTATTTATTTTTTAAGATTTATCATTTATTGAACTTTTTAAACATTTTTTTTCTACTTTTTTCACTGTTTTACTATTCTGCTCGGTACCACGGGGGTACCAAACAGAATAGCCTAGCCGAATCGATTCTCTCACTGCCGTTCGGCCCCTATGAGAATAGGACGAACAGCAGTGAGAAACCTGCCGGAGGTTCGGCTTAGCCGATCCAGATGTTGGATCGGCTGAGTCGAACTCCTTCTGCACTTGAAATCAGCTCTACAAGCCTGAAGTGAATAGCCGAACAGCGTTGGGGGTCACTTCACTTCGGGTTGGGTGTTCACTTGGCTGCCTACGGCAGCTTTGTGAATAATCGTGTACAAATTGACCTTTATAGTCACATTATGCAGACATGGTCCTCCATTGTCACCATCAGAAAACCCGCCCTGAGAAATGCCATGTAGCCAACCCTGGAGGGCATGTAGGCTGCAAAGAGGCTGCATGGGATCAGCAGCACTGAGATTCAACAAAGGAAGAAAAAAAAGGTGACAATTTGTATTTTATTTAAAAAGATGGCAGTTGTTTATGATACACAGCGCTTTACCTGAAACCTGCAGCTAGAGGAATTTGAAAGACTGATAACCTTTACATTAATCTTTATTAATTGACTTACATACCAAAAAATGCGCGCGGTGTAAATTTAGCTGAACTGTGCAATAACGTTATTAATGAATTAAAAAATAATATATTTTTTCCTATCATCAAAAAAGCAAATAGGACATAATGCATGGTTATGGAAATTCTGCCTGCATTGTGATTCTGTCAACTGAACCTAATGTCTAATAACAGAACGATAAATCAAAATAAAGGTCCTTCGAGTCCATTTTACTCCTTTACCTCATTCATACAGAACCAAAGCTATTTGTTTGCACTGCCTTTGATTAAAGTCTGTGTCCAGTCCAACTTTGTTTTCTAATTTTGGATAGACGGGTGAAGGAGTAGAACCTCTGCTTTGCTCTATTTAGGGGAGATTTGCCCTTGCTTACTGTCACAATCTGGGATCAGGCTCAGAGTCCAATAGCTGAAACAGCAGGAAAATTTGTGGTATAACAGGTGGGGCTTGGTACACAAGCAGAGGGTAGTAGTGAAGGAGCAGGCAGAAGCGTAGTCAGCGAACAAGCCGAGGTCAGTAGCCAAAGGTATCAGGCATGAAACAGAAGACGGAGAGAGTAGTCGGTGAATCAGCAGCAAAAGGTTGGTACACGAGTAGCAGTATGAGCGGATTGTATCACAGAGGGAGCAGAAAGCAAGCTATTGGCAGGAGCACAATAATCTGGCAAACAGGAAGTGTAGAGGCATGGCTAAAATAGGAAGTTCAAGAGAGGAGCAAGGAGTTCAGCAGAAACTAGGTTTACCTGAGGATTACACAGGAGACCAGGGAAGGAGCTGTCCAAGGTTCTAAGGTGGCTCAGCAGGTAGAACCACTGCCAGCTGCAGCAAAGGCCCTGGGTTCAGATCCGGTTCCTGACACTTACTGTCAAAGTAACAATGGTTTTGCCGTACAGGAAGAGATGGAAAGTCTACAACAGGATGATAGAGAGAGTAGGAGAAGACTGGAACCCCTGTTAGTTTTCTGGTAAGGTAGAAAGGTGTGGGGCGCTTCAACATATATTTGGGAAATAATCAAGTTTGCAGCAGTGATTTTATTTGGCTGGCTTCAAGCGTTTATAGAAAAGTGATATATGTGTTCCGGGCTCACCTGTGCTCTTCAGGAGCACGGCAGCTCATTGGCTTCCCATAGAAGCAGTGAACCCGGAAGTGCACGGATCTGAGCACTTCCAGGTTCAGTCCTGTCAGATCACAAAACTGCTGATCAAGTGCAGTCTGTACTCCATCTAGTGCAGAGCAGGTATTAGTAGTCCAAGAGACCACCTGTCACTGTTACCAGTCACTTGAGCTATCACATAGGGGGCTTGTCTGTTATCTTGCGATAGCAATAAAGTTAGGCGAAATAAAACTTTTAAAGTGTTAAAAAATAAATGTTCAAATAAAGTTTAAAAAAATGTAAAGCCGTCCTCCTCATAGGCATATATACGCACATGGACCGCACACACAGGTACATAAAGTACAATTGCGTAACACATATTGGGTATCACCATGCGCACTGCACTAAGAGAAGTCATTTTAGTGCCATTATTTACTGTTAACTCTAAATGATTTGTAAAGGTTTTGAAGCCGGGGGGGAAATTTTGGCATTGTAGTTTGTTGCTGTTTCGCGGCCTCAAGCACATATTTGATATAAATTGACTTGACTTATCTTAGTTCCCCAAATCTGGGTGTCCTCTGCTTTCGGATAAAGAACATAGAGGGGAATTTATTAAAACTGGAGGAGACAAAATCTGTAGGAGCTGCGCATGGCAACCAATCAGCTTTTCTCTTCAGCTTGTTCAGTTAAGCTTTGAAAATGAAACAGAGAAGCTGATTGGTTCTCCAGATTTTGTCTGCACAAATTAAGACAAGATGGTAAGGAGGGCCCTGCCAGTGGGGGCTTACAATCTAAGAAGGAGGGGCAATTGATATATGACGAGGTAGCTGCGTGGGGAGGAATTGTTTCAGAATATGATGGAGAACCATATGGAGGGAATGATTGTCCTTGGGCAGCTCTCCTAGGTGTCTTAGCCTAGGGGTGGCTCATATCTCAAGTAAAGACTAGGGAGGTGGTTTATAAATAATTTGCACAGTGAACCGCTACGTGAATGAGATTTGCAGGGCACTATGGCCACTGGATGAGCCAAGGAGCATAATCATTCCCTTTGCTCCTCGGTTCCATCTAGTGGCCATAACGAACTGTGAATCTTGTTGGCATAGCTGTTCGTTGTGCGAACATTTTGTAAATCACCCCCCCTAAGTTTGCAAGGAGGAAAGCTCTAGCAAAGAAATAGGCAAAGCTACAAATCGCATCATGCATCTGTCTCTAGCATTCATGCCTGTGGCTGTCAGAGTCTTGCAAATACCTCATGGGATTTGTAGTTGCACCACAGCTGGAGGGTCGGCATCTGCCTACCTGTCCTCTAGGAGACGATTGTGTAAACTCCAGATATCATTTTAATAAACCAGCATCTGGAATGATCCCTCCTGCTTGATTTTCAAATGACCCTTCAGGACTCCTCCAGATCCACTGACCCAGCACGTGCTTTCAGCACTACCAAGCCCTGAAGAAGGGGGACCTTTAGAGCTCCCGAAATGCGTTGTTTTTATATGGAACAAGACTTCAAATAAAGTTACCTCAGATGCTCTGCTTATGTTTTTTTTCTTGTATGCCTAGCTTTTTATTGCAGTCTGTGTTTCGCCATTAAAGATTTTCCCTCCTCACCTCCTGTCCTATGGAACTGCTGTCACCATGACATCAGGTGAGTGGAAGTCTATTTCATTGGACCGGACTTACATCTTCACACATTTTAATCGCAGCAGAATCAATTTTCCCCATGGATTTCCCCACTGCCAAATAAAAAGTGTCTTAATTTCAGTTGTCCAACCTCCGTGGTAAACTTTACCCGACAGAGAGGATCGGTAATGCACATTCACTGTGCAGCACCACTGATAAGAAGCAGAAGCTGCGCATGGAATTATGGGACACGGTTGCCCAAATTTACACCTATGATTAAAAACTATACACGGATTTTATAATGCATAATGATGAGAGTATTTAAACATTCACATACTGTATACACTATATTACCAAAAGTATTGGGACGCCGGCCTCGCAGTCTCCTCTCTAATTCATCACAAAGGGGTTCTATCGGGTTGAGGTCAGGACTCCGTGCAGGCCAGTCAAGTTCCTCCACCCCAAACTCGCTCATCCATGTCTTTATGGAGCTTGCTTTGTGCACTGGTGCGCAGTCATGTTGAAACAGGAAGGGGCCATCCCCAAACTGTTCTCACAAAGTTGGGAGCATGAAATTGTCCAAAATGTCTTGGTATGCTGATGCCTTAAGAGTTCCCTTCACTGGAACTAAGGGGCAAAGCCCAACCCCTGAAAAACACCCCCACACCATAATCCCCCCTCCACCAAACTTTACACTTGGCACAATACAGTCAGACAAGTACCGTTCTTCTGGCAACCGCCAAACCCAGACACGTCCATCGGATTGCCAGACAGAGAAGCGTGATTTGTCACTCCAGAGAACACGTCTCCCCTTCTCTAGAGTCCAGTGGCGGCGTGCTTTACACCACGGCATCCCACGCTTTGCATTGCTCTTGGTGATGTAAGGCTTGGATGCAGCTGCTCGGCCATGGAAACCCATTCCATGAAGCTCTCTACGCACTGTTGTTGTGCCAATCTGAAGGCCACACGAAGTTTGGAGGTCTGTAGCTATTGACTCTGCAGACAGTTGGCGACTTCTGTGTGCTTCAGCATGCGCTGGCCCCACTCTGTCGTTTTACGTGGCCTACCACTTCGTGGCTGAGTTGCTGTTGTTCCCAGTTGCTTCCACTTTGTTATAATATCACTAACAGGTGACCGCGGAATATTCAGTAGCAAGGAAATGACACGGAACACCTGAATCCAATGATTGGGAGGGGTGTCCCAATACTTTTGGCAATATAATGTATATCTGACTGGAGAATACATTATTATATATAATGATAGTTCCTCTGTAAATATATAAAGGCTCAGCAGGAGACAGCGCGGTATTTTATAGCGAGCCTTTGCGGTTCCCTTTTAATCTTCCACAAAGCAGACTTGCTTTAATTCTCTCATTTACAAAGTAGGTCAATAAGGGTGTTAAGGATTTAATGGCTGGATACGAATAATAAACACAACTAACAAGGGCCTGATTTTAAGCAGCCATCTAAGTAACACTCCAGCAATTTAGTGTCGACTACACAGGAACAGATTTTGTATCCGTGTCTGGTCTGCAGGGGTATAGTGGGCTAACTAGGCGGCTGCCTAGGACTTCTCCGATCCTGGGGCAGAATTGTTCAGTTGTGCTTACTTAGTGCTTTTCTTAGCAGCTGCCTATGGCTGCATTCACAGCTTAGAGTTACAAGGTGATGTGTTAAATAAAAACTTGCTTGTGACATCTGCAGTGCGGCTTAGGATAAAAGGGATGCATGTTAAAGGCACTTAAAGGTTATGTACTGCAAGCGCGCTGAAAAACGCAAAGGTGTGAATGTGGCCCAATGGTGGTCACAGCATTCGTTCATAGCAAAGGAAAGAATTTCCCAGCTTGATGTGAAGTCTCAGCTTGTGTCGGCAAATCCTTCCAGCGCTCTGAAGTGCTGATTGTTCCTCTGTAATAACCCTCTACAGTGTACAAGTGCTGCGAGAGGGGAACTGCCCGAAACTGCGGCACCACCTGACTTCACTGTGCCGGGCCCAGCTGGGTGTCTGCATTTCTAAGGCCCTTTCTTGATTGGTATCTTTATTTTTCTTTCTTTCATTGTTTCTCCATCCTTTCTTCCTTTCTCTCTTTCTTTCTTTTGAGTACATAGACCTTCTTTCTTTCTTCCTTTAATTTTCTTTCTTTCTCATAGACTAGATCGGTATCTTTTTTTTCCTTTGTTTCTTCATCCTTTCTTCCTTTCTTTATCCTTTTTCCTTTCTTTCTTATGAGTACATAGACGCGATTGGTATCTACCATTTTTCTTTCTTTCTTTTCTTTCTTCATTATTATTTATATAGCGCCAACAGTGTGCTAGCGCTTTACAATATAAGGAGACATTACAGTTATAATGCAAGTCAAGCCAAAATGGTAAGGAGGGCCCTTGCCCATGAGAGCTTACAATCTACGCCTTCCTTCCTTCCTTTTTACTGTTTTCGTTCTTCAGTTCCCTTCCTTCTTTTCTCTCACTTTCTGACCTCTTTGGTATAACAGAAGTGTGATGGTAGAGCACTGGACCCAAAACATGAGACATAAGATTTCAGAGGCCGCTCTTTATCAGTTAGGGTGTCTCCCCGAGAAGTCTAAGGCCCCATTCACATTGAGCGGAATGCCGCGCGATATTGCGCATTTTTGCCGCGTGATATCACGAGAAGTCGCCGGCCAATGATTTTCAATGGAGCTGTCTTAATGTACAGCCCCATGTCGCTCGTGGCGGTCGCAAGTCGCGCCTGCAGGACCCTTTTTCCGGCGGATGTCTATTTTTTAATGCAGCCCGACGGGGATGGTCGCGCTATCGTTGCTGGAACGTCGCCCTGAACAGTCGCGCTATCCCAGCCATGCGGATCCGCTTCTAAAGGTATGTCGCTTAGTGTGAATGGGGCCCAAGGTGTGTGAGGATGCCGCAGATATACTGTAAGTCCAGTACATTTTAATTTGTCACAACAAGGGATCAGAAATAAAATCCGCCAAGTTCCGGGGGGCTCAGCATTGCTCCTTTTTTAGGGCCCAGAGCTGTAAATATCACCAGCTAATCCACATACATCAAATATTGCTCATTCAGCTCACCTGGGACCAAAGAATTTATATTCTGCTGTAAATGTAAATCTTCTACAAACGAATTACCGTATATACTCGAGTATAAGCCGTCCCGAATATAAGCCAAAGTACCTAATTTTACAAAAAAAATTGGGAAAAAGTATTGACCCGAATATAAGCCGAGGGGAAATGAGGCAGCTAACTGGTAGAAAGAAAAGACAAAAAGTCACATGACCGGTCCTGTTGAGACTTAGTGAAGCGGTAAGAAGTAGACGGTTCCTGGGAAGTAGCATGACGCTGTAGGTGAACCAGGGATGGAGAGGAGCCAGCTCATGTCTGACTATACAAGCTCAGTGCTATGGGACAGATGGAGATACAAGGTCCCGATGGGTAACGGGTGGGGAAGATATTTCTGGGGAGATGTGATAGCTGCAGCTCTGCTCTTTGTTTCATCTGTGATTTTGTAAGTTCAGCTTTGATCTAATCAAATATGGTGAACTTGCTTTCATAGGCCGAAAATAGAAGTACTTCCATTGCGGATGTCAATGCTGCAATATAGGAATTCTTTCCCAAATATTTTTTCTCTTAAAGCTGATATAAAAGGCACAAACTAATGCAGCTCCGGAATCATTAATATATCATTAAATGTATTTATCTAAAATGCAATCAGTGTACGTACCTGAATGTGACCTGGTATGAGCTTCTTGCCGTCCTTGTACAGCAGAGCTGAAGTGTAAGAAGAAGAAGCAGTACAAGAAACCATGCAGTTCATGTGCTTGCTGATAAGAGGAGAGAGCAGAGTGACAGCTCAATTTTATTTAGATCAAAATCAATCAAAGGCCTTTTATTCAGAAATGATGAGGGAAATTGCTTCTTTAATAATTGATAATTAAGCATTAGGAAATCTATGGGGCTCCCAGCCCGGACTGTAATGCACCTGCGTGGCCAGAAGGGGGAGCACTTGCGGCGATGGATGTAAATAGACAGCAGAGAATGCGGCCGTCATATCTCAGTAATTATACGTGTGTGGGATAGGAGGGTAGGATCAGTTAGCTCAGGGCAAAGGGGCAAAAAAAAAGATACATGCATGTTGTTTTTAAGTGCAGTTATCCTTTAAGGGCATGATAGCTATGGGAGAACGCTGTAGTTGGTGCCCCAAGCGTGTGCTTATTATGCTTAATCGGGCCCTGAGCGTGACATAAGTGTAGTGGTGATTAGTCCTTTATCCTGGTGTTTTTCTGTGGAAAAGCTTCGTCTCCCCTGTGTCCATAGATCTTTCCATCTGTAATTTTCCATATGAAGGGATACAGATTATATGTTTCAACATGCCTGGTACATAATACTAATGAGAGGGCCAATTAACAGACATCAGCTCTTTGCCAATCGAAATGTTATGTGGGAACCGGTGAAAGGTGCTACCAGAGGAGCCAGCATGCAATTTAGACAGTACAGTGGCTCAGTGGTTAAACCTTCTCCCTTAGAGCCCTGGTGGTCCCCGGTTTGAGTCCCGGTCAGGGCACTATCTGCAAAGATTTTGCATGTTCTCCCTGTGCTTGCGTGGGTTTCCTCTCGCCCTCCATAGACATGCTGGAAGGTTAATTGGCCCTATATGTGTGTGTGCAATGGGGACCTTAGATTGTAAGCTCCTTGAAGGCAGGGACTGATGTGCACTATGTAAAGTGCTGTTTAAACTGTCAGTGCTACATAAATACCTGTAATCAATCAAAATGCAAAGCATGTCTGCACATGGCAGTTCACTTTTGGGCACATTTGTATGCAAATACATCTTGGTACATGTTTTAGCAGAAGTATGCAAAAAGGCACCCGGAACACACCCCAGGGCGTGAAGCCAAAACTTATTTGGGTTTTGCTTCCATTGGGGAAGGGTTGAAGTCCCTGTCAGGGTTTATGGCTGTCTATTCTTCTGCTGCGGAGATTCACCCCTTTGTACTGGTGGCCATTGTCATTGTGATAGAAAGTGATTGGCAATCCCCAGGGGCGTTCCGAGGCCCGGGTGTCACCCGGAGCGGAAATCGGGTGGCACCCTTCGTGATGTCATCGCATATGCGCGTGACGTCACCACACGCATGCGCGATGGTGCCATTGCGCATGCGCGCCCATCTAATTGACTCCTGCCGGCGGCAATCTTGGTGATGGACGCCGGCAGAGAGGGGAGGGGACGATCACCTGGCGGGATGAGGTATGCCACCGGGTCCACTCCTCTCTCCTGACACTGTCGGGCTCTCGGTCCATGACCTAGTGCCCGACTTTTTAGAGGGGGTAACACCAAAATGACTGTCATTGGCAATCCCAAATTTCCAACAACTACCGCCACTAGAAGGCTCTGCAGAGCACAGGAACTTCTTATGCTCTACAGGGCCACCTAGTGGTGGTAATTACCCAGCTATACGCTGGGTGGAAGGTTTATAAAACAGCCCCCAATAGTACAAATGTATTACTGTATGTGAGAGATAGCACGATGATCAGTGAGGTGCTTGTTGGTCTGATCTCTTGTGAATGAACACAGAAGACAAACCGGTCTGTCTGAGCTTACTGCCTACCAACATGCAGGAACCATTCAAAGGGTGCGATAGTAAGTATTTGGCGCGAACGTTTATATTCTGTGTGATTTGTTTCTTTGTTGTATCTCTTATTTAATAATAGTCTCGGAAGATGATTGGATGCATCTATAGTTCAGAAAATGCCTTGGATGGTTTGGACTTCCTGGTCGTCCAATAATCACAATCCATGAACCACTGATCTAATGGCAGCAGGTAAAAAAATATTCGGAAACAGATGCAATCCTGATGTTTTCTATCAATGTCTTGTAGGTAGTAATGTGATTCATGTATACTCTGTGTTGTATTTTCTACCCCCACTCCCCCCGACCCCCCAAACCCTACTCAATATACAAAACTACTTTCCTTAACTCCATCTTCTCCACGTGGTTCGAGCACTTCAGCATGCTGGTCATTTTGCTGAACTGCGTCACCCTCGGGATGTTCCAGCCCTGTGAAGACGTGGAATGTTTGTCAGAGAGATGCACCATCCTGGAGGTAAGAGGACCTGTCACTCAGCAGTGAACAAAAATTGCAGTTGCAGTCTAATTGAATAAAATGGGGTGGAAGGGGAAAGTTTAAAGGGCATGAATGCCCGTATAATGTCTTATTTGTTACCTTTTGCTCTGCTAAATATACCATGAATAAGTATTTAGTTTTCTATGTTTAATAGGTGCAAACAAACCCCGTTGATCTAGCCAGAAATTCAGATCTGTCCTGCGTGTCCAGTGTTGTGCTATCTCAATCAGTCCTATCAGTTCTTATCTTGGACTGCAGAATGATCAGCCTTTATGTTAGAGAGATCTGAGAGTGGTTAAGTAGTTTAGCAAAATACACTGGGTAGGGCTGACACCACTAAGTGCACCAAAAATGCTGTGTGTTGTCAGCCCACAACAAGAACGAATGCATTTCTGCCAGATCAACAGGTACTTTTCTGTAGTTGCAGGGTCTTTAAAGGGATAAAACCTGGGGGAAATGTGCATAGATGTATAGATATGTTTTTTTATTGTGCTTTGACATATGCTTATATGTTTGTTTTTTATTGTACCTTGACCTAAGTCTTTGTGAGAATTCTTAAAGATGAAGTCACAGCCCAGGCTTTTATCCAAAAGTATGTCATCTATGTATCTTGCACTGGTATCTAAACCCATGTTCCCCTTTTTCTTGCTCACTCATTTTTTCACGGTACCTGTTATGGAATCTGATGTTACTGATTGCCAGGAGCTGGGCAGGATGCCGGCCTGAGCATCACAGGTTGCTCAGATCTGTTTTAGATGTTTGTCTGGGGTTCAGCTTTAACCTGGCAGTGCTAATTACCACACGTAGGGGGGGTGCCTGGTAACTATGCCCGGCATCCCACCCAGCTCACTGATGTCACCACCGGTTGCCTGGTGCTGGGTGGGACGCCAGCCAGGCTGTCCTGCTCAGCCCCTGGCAACCAGTGACTACAGTGAGCTAGAACGGACCCTGGCTAGAGCATCACAGGTTCCTAAAAGCTTTTTTAGATGTTTACCTGGGGTATGGATAAGCCCCTGGAAACTAGTAACGTCAGTGAGCTAGGAGGGATGCCTGCCAGAGCATCACAGGCTGCTCAGGTCACACCTACCACCCCCCCATATCCCAAAGAGATGCCGCCTAAGGCATCCACCTCATTACAGGGACAGAGCTGAGTCCAATACCTCCAGCTTTAAGTTCCCCTAAAAGGGCTGGCAGGAGGGTTAGTGCTGTCTCAGAGCATGCAACAAATGTGAGCCAGTTGAGAGTGAGTGATGCATGCTGGGAAGATGCCAAAGAAGGAGCACAGTGAGCATGCTCTGTGTCAGTATTATAACTTTATAGATGAGGACAACTTCCTGCAGACGTGCAAAAGCTGAATTATAAGAACTTTAGAGCAGCCGGATGCATTGTTATGGTGTTGTCATGTATAAAAGAAAGAAAATAGCAGAAATTGCCGTATTCTTTGCCCTTGTTGTGCTGTCACCGGCAAGGTTAATTTTACAGCTGTCTAAACACGCTCAGCTCAGGTGGCTGCGGCAGGTATTCTCGTATCTGGCCGCCATCAAAACAAGCATGTGCGGAATGTTCCACTCTGGCGCAGGTCTTGTGGGAGCGCAGCTTATATTTAAATCCCAAACCAAAATAGAACATAGCATTATATATTATTAACAACAAGACGGCAGCGAAGCAGCCAATCACATCCGTGGAAGCGTGCTGACTTCTGACCCACCGGGGAACAAGATCATTTAAAGCTGAACTCCAGGCAGATATAACAGGCGCAAATGGATGCAGCTTTATATTCATGAATGCATCCCTGAATGGATTTTGTTTAAATGCAGGCAGTGTAGGTGCCTGAATTTGACTTGGTATTAGCCTCTTGCAGTTTCTGTGAAACATGCTGATATGGGGAGAGAGCAGAGTGACAGAGAGATGAGCTCATCAGAGTACTGCTTTCTCTGTCCAATCACAGGCTGGGGGAAGGACAAGACCTGTAAGTGGTACTGAACTGTAGCAGAGAAGAGTCAGGTCTCCTGCACTGCCAGGCAGGGCTGTACAGTCAGGTCTCCTCCCCCGCCAGGTAGTGCTGTACAGTCAGGTCTCCTGCCCCGCCAGGTAGTGCTGTACAGTCAGGTCTCCTGCCCTGCCAGGTAGTGCTGTACAGTCAGGTCTCCTGCCCTATCAGGTAGTGCTGTACAGTCAGGTCTCCTCCCCCGCCAGGTAGTGCTGTACAGTCAGGTCTCCTGCCCTACCAGGTAGTGCTGTACAGTCAGGTCTCCTGCCCTGCCAGGCAGGGCTGTACAGTCAGCTCTCCTGCCTGCCAGGTAGTGCTGTACAGTCAGGTCTCCTGCCCTGCAGGTAGTGCTGTACAGTCAGGTCTCCTCCCCCGCCAGGTAGTGCTGTACAGTCAGGTCTCCTCCCCCGCCAGGTAGTGCTGTACAGTCAGGTCTCCTGCCCCGCCAGGTAGTGCTGTACAGTCAGGTCTCCTGCCCTGTCAGGTAGTGCTGTACAGTCAGGTCTCCTGCCCTACCAGGTAGTACTGTACAGTCAGGTCTCCTGCCCTGCCAGGCAGGGCTGTCCAGTCAGGTCTCCTGCCCTGCCATGTAGTGCTGTACAGTGAGGCAAAGCTGTGTATTGGGGAGATGACACGACTGAGTAGATTTCCCAGGGCTGTTCTGTGTGGCAGAGCTGTATAAATCTCAGGGCTGGATTGAAATAAATACAAATCCTTTGGCAGGTAAAACAGATTCCATGGTTGCATTTCATCTGTGCATTTCGCTGTTTGCCTGGAGTGCAGCTTTAGAGAAGAATCCATTTATAATAACAACACAGGACCCTTATATGTGATAAAGTTATATGGAGAGCATATTTCATACCAATATATAAGGTAGTATTATGAATTAGAGCAAGTGTAGGCAGCCTCGGCCCTCCAGCTGTTGTGGAACTACAAGTCCCATGAGGCATTGCAAAGCTGACAGCCGCAGGCATGACTCCCAGAGGCAGAAGCATACTGGGATTTGTAGTAATAGCACAGCTGGTGGGCCGGACTTGCCCACCCCAGCTCTATTTAGCCACTTCCTGCACTGCTAGACTGAAATAAGTTACTATTTCAGACAGACATCACAAATCTCATTTTTTAAGTTCTTAAAGCTTCGGTTTCCTAGGAAAAAGATATAAATGAAGTGTCGGCATTGCCGAGGGGCGCGTACGATAAAGTCATCATGAAAGGTACTGAGTCCTGGCGCCGTTCTGTGGGGTCGCAGAGTTGACTTTTTATGACGCTATAAAGTGTCGGGATGAAGGATGCCTATTTGTATGCACAGACCAGATCATTGTAAATGGTAGACGGTCCTCCGGGAACTTGCCGCACGTAGCGTAGGCCGCAGCAGTGCTGAGAAACAGACAGGACTCTTCCTGTAGCGTCGGTCATTGCAACAATCCTAGTTGACTCCCGATAACCCCAAATATATGTTGAAGTATATTTACATCCAAAACATTTCTTTTAAAATTGGATACAGTAGCAATGGTTAAAACTAGCGGTGCAGCGAAGTGGCAATTTCAAAACTGAAACCGAAATAAAAACAAATGTCAGGCCGAAACCAAAAATGTTTTTTATTTTAATTTTTTCAAATTTTATAAATATTTAATTTTTATTTTATTTTGGATTTTTAACTTTTTAATTTTATTTATTTTTTATAAACATTTTAATTTTTTATATTTATTTATTCAAATTTTTTTTTAAACTTTACTTTTAGAGGCTTCGGGGAAATATCTAAACAGACCTCTGATTATTTCCTTTTTAAATAGAAAAAGAGATTGAGGACACAGAGTCTGCTCAATCTCTTAGGCCCCGTTCACATATAGCGAATTGTCGCGCGATTTCCGCCGCGATATCGCGCATTTTTGCCGCGCGATATCGCGAGAAGTCGCCGGCCAATGTTATTCAATGGAGCTGTCTTAACTCCATGTCGCTCGTCGCGGTCGCAAGTCGCTTCTACCGGACCCTTTTTTCGGCGGATTTTGCGCGATTTTACTTTTTTTCTATGGAGCCCGACGGGGAAGGTCGCGCTACCGTCGCTGGATCGTCGCTGGAACGTCGCCCTGAAAGTCGCGCTATCCCGGCCGTGCGGATCCGCTGCAAAAGGTATGTCGCTATATGTGAACGGGGCCTTATTCTGCAGCCTCTGTTATAACTAAACCGGAATCCTCTATACTGTTCCTGTCCATTCAAAACTTGGGGACATAGTGTGTTTACTATAACCACAATCATGAATGGGCAGAAAGTGATATAGATCCACAATCATGAATGAACAGGAGGTGATGTAGATCACTTCCCAATAAATATTTAATTTTTATTTTATTTTGGATTTTTAACTTTTTAATTTTATTTATTTTTTATAAACATTTTAATTTTTTATATTTATTTATTCAAATTTTTTTTTAAACTTTACTTTTAGAGGCTTCGGGGAAATATCTAAACAGACCTCTGATTATTTCCTTTTTAAATAGAAAAAGAGATTGAGGACACAGAGTCTGCTCAATCTCTTAGGCCCCGTTCACATATAGCGAATTGTCGCGCGATTTCCGCCGCGATATCGCGCATTTTTGCCGCGCGATATCGCGAGAAGTCGCCGGCCAATGTTATTCAATGGAGCTGTCTTAACTCCATGTCGCTCGTCGCGGTCGCAAGTCGCTTCTACCGGACCCTTTTTTCGGCGGATTTTGCGCGATTTTACTTTTTTTCTATGGAGCCCGACGGGGAAGGTCGCGCTACCGTCGCTGGATCGTCGCTGGAACGTCGCCCCGAAAGTCGCGCTATCCCGGCCGTGCGGATCCGCTGCAAAAGGTATGTCGCTATATGTGAACGGGGCCTTATTCTGCAGCCTCTGTTATAACTAAACCGGAATCCTCTATACTGTTCCTGTCCATTCAAAACTTGGGGACATAGTGTGTTTACTATAACCACAATCATGAATGGGCAGAAAGTGATATAGATCCACAATCATGAATGAACAGGAGGTGATGTAGATCACTTCCCATTCATTCATAACTGAGGATATAGTAACCATACTCTGTCCTCAATTATGTACAAACACTCAGCGATCACTGATCACTGACTGCTTGTACCCGCTCTCCATCATGCTGGTGACATTTTTCTACCGCTCTCCATCATGACGCGCTGTCACAGGAGGCTGGGCGGGGCAGTGCGGGAGGAGAGCTCAGCCTCCTGTGACAGCCCTGGCTGTCTCCACCCACACACCGCTCTGCCACCTGTGACAGAAGGCTGAGCGGGGAGGAGAGACGCCGGCTGCTCACAGCGCTCTTCTCCCGCAGCGCACGGCTGGCTGTGACAGTTTCTCTCCTCCCCGCTGGGACACAGAGCAGCGCCCAGCGGGGAAGAGCGAATACACGGATGCGCCGCTGTATCGGCCAGAAAATTGCACTTTCGGCATTTAGCCAAAAGTGCCATTTTCGCCCGATATGTTTCGGCGGCCGATATATCGGTGCATCTACTGCTGAGTTTACCCTTCACTTCCTGTCCTGCACACACAACAGGAAGTGGGAAGAAATCTCTTCAAAGTGAGGGAAATAACCTTTTAGTTAGCCATCACCAAGACAAGTGTCCCCATTAAACAATTTCTCCTCTTTTCTTGTTCTGGTGACAACGAAAATGACTTTTTGCTCACTTTCTGTCCTGTAAGTGAGCAAAAATATTTTTTTTTTAATATGAGCCCCCCAGACAAAATGAGCACTAAGGCCTCATTATCACACAACGCAAGCAAAATTGTATATTGCGTATATACGCGTCTATGCGCGTATATGCGTGCACTATATGCAATCCCAGAATGCATCACTCGTAATGGAATATTAATGTGCTGTACGCATGTACACGCGTATACGCGCGTAAACACGCGTATGTGCGCGTAAATACACAGAGATACACTGCCCGGACGCATCTCTGTTCCATTCTGTTTTTGCGCATATATACGCTGCGCAAATATACGGCTCCATACGCGCCTGTGTGTATGGAGCCATTTATTTGCATATGTTGCATATGGTACAATACGTACGTACGCACGCGCGTATATGCGCGGCAGTGTGAATGAGGCCTTAGCCTTTGCAGTATGCGGGTAGACCCACTGCAGGGGGTAATCTTTTTTTTTTTTTCATACCCGGATAAAGTTTCTAACCCTTTCCCACTTTATCCAAAACTAAGAAAAAAAGATTTTCAGCTTTACATATCCGTCCGCTTTCATCTTCCATGTCTACAAATCACAAGTTGGCTTTGCCTGCCCCAGCCTGACCTTGGGAACACATCTGTAGCTCTTTCTTCTTGTTCACCATTGCCCATGGACCTAAAGACCTTGAAATAAATCAGATTCAGCGGAGGACAAAGTACCTTTCCGACAGCAAAATTCCCGGTTTCACCGTATGGTAATTAGACGTCTCCGGGAACTCCTACTAAACTGTTCTCTTTCCAAATGTCAACCTGCAGTGGAGGCACGCTCTCGGTCCCGCTCCCAAGGTACATTACACTTCTAATTAAAATCAATGTGTTCCAATCTATTAACGGACATAACTAGGCTAATGAGGCTTTCCTCAAAGGACGGCTCTGTAAACAACAAAAATAAAACATATACATTTTAAACAAAAGGGCGCACTGCCGAAAATAAATGCGCAAGTCTTCCTTCGGGAGCTTTAATCCATAAATCAGTCATTGAATCCATTCCCGGGTCGGAGAAGTTGAGTTTGCCAGCTCGTAGCGTATAGTTACTGCTCAACGGGTCACATCCAGAGCCAATTAAGTTGTCGTCGGATCTTTGCTCCCCGCCCCCCCCCTTGCGATTGTTAACATGTTTCGTCTCCCAATGCGCTTTGATTTTTTTTTTTTTCCTCTCCTTTCTTTTTGGCTCTCGCCATCTAGCAGGCCTAAGCTAAATATATTTCTTGTCTGAAAACACACGCGAATGACGGAGGACAAAAGGAAGTCAGGCTTCTGGCAGCCAACTCTGCACTTCAAATAACTCCCGAGCAGTGTTTGTTGCCAGTGGTTTTTAGGAAGGGGATTGGAGTTCACGGGAACGGCGGTAATCATGGCGGCCATTGTGGCTAAATATTGTTATCACCACCCGCCTGTGAATGGTGCTCCTTAGATACGGTGCCAGGGATAGGAGTGCCGCAATCTATCACTCGGAGTAGACGCTAATGATGGGAAGAGCTTTCATCCTTGTCCAATGTTGTGGATGATACTTTGTGCCCTACAAAGAGGACCAGTCATTTTATGATGGCATATGCTGCAAAGAAAAATAGAAAGGAAGTTATTATTAGGGAAGCATCAATACCGTTTCTTCCTGTATCAAGTACCGACATTTATCTTTCACTACTCGCCGATACCGAATACCAATACCGGGAGCTCCGCTAGCATGGAGGCAGGTTCCCGGCCAATCAGGAAGCCTGGCGGGAAGGCATTACCTGCCACCCGGCTTCTTGATTGGCCGAGAAGTCGGCTCCATGTTCCCTCGCGGCACTGCTGGTCAGAGGAAATCTCCCTCTGGGCCGCAGGACACAGGGCAGCCAGAGACCAAGCAGCCAACTTATGGAAGTATGTTAGATGATGAAGATTGTTTGTCCATCAAAGCTCTCTATGAGAGCAAATTTCAGCGGCACAGGCAGCAGGACACATAAGTATTTTTCCTCTTCTGTTACAATGTCCTTTTTTTTAAATATTTTTTTGGGGTGACAGTCACTTTAAAAGAACAATCATAATTCTTAGCAGCCCCACCACTGGCGTATGAAATCTTCGCTTAAACAAACTAGTGATGTAGCGGCTGGTGGCGGGACCGACAGTAGGCAGCAGGGGAGCAGACATCCAGGGACGAGGCGTCCAGGGATCAGGCATCTAGGGACCAGGCATCTGACACTCCTGAAAGTACACTATATTACCAAAAGGGTTGGGACGCCTTTACACGCACGTGAACTTTAATGGCACCCCAGTCTTAGTCCGTAGGGTTCAATATTGAGTTGGCTCCGCCCTTTGCCGCTATAACAGCTTCAACTCTTCTGGGAAGGCGTCCACAAAGTTTAGGAGTGTGTCTATGGGAATGTTGGACCATTTGTGAGGTCAGGTACTGATGTTGGAGGAGAAGGCCGGGCTCGCAGTCTCCGCTCTAATTCATCCCAAAGGTGTTCTATCGGGTTGAGGTCAGGACTCTGTGCAGGCCAGTCAAGTTCCTCCACCCCAAACTCGCTCATCCATGTCTTTATGGACCTTGCTTTGTGCACTGGTGCGCAGTCATGTTGGAACAGGAAGGGGCCATCCCCAAACTGTTCCCACAAAGTTGGGAGCATGAAATTGTCCAAAATGTCTTGGTATGCTGACGCCTTAAGAGTTCCCTTCACTGGAACTAAGGGGCCAAGCCCAACCCCTGAAAAACAATCCCACACCATAATCCCCCCTCCACCAAACTTTACACTTGGCGCAATGCAGTTAGGCAAGTACCGTTCTCCTGGCAACCGCCAAACCCAGACACGCCCATCGGATTGCCAGACCGAGAAGCGTGATTGGTCACTCCAGAGAACACATCTCCACTTCTCTAGAGTCCAGTGGCGGCGTGCTTTACACCACGGCATCCCACGCTTTGCATTGCACTTGGTGATGTAAGGCTTGGATGCAGCTGCTCGGCCATGGAAACCCATTCCATGAAGCTCTCTACGCACTGTTGTTGTGCCAATCTGAAGGCCACACGAAGTTTGGAGGTCTGTAGCTATTGACTTTGCAGACAGTTGGCACTGTGCACGGTGCGCTTCAGCATGCGCTAACCCCGCTCTGTCATTTTACGTGGCCTACCACTTTGTGGCTGAGTTGCTGTTGTTCCCAGTTGCTTCCACTTTGTTATAATATCACTAACAGGTGACCGCGGAATATTTAGTAGCAAGGACATTTCACAGAACACCTGAATGCAATGATTTGGAGGGGCGTCCCAATACTTTTGGCAATATAGTGTATGTTGAATGCTACTTCACTACTGTGTGTCTAAAGCACTGTAGTGACATGGTGGCCGGCAGGTGGAACCACATACGGCAGCAGGCGACCAAGCAGTCAGGGACCAGGCCGCCGACACTCCTACAAGATTGTCAGATGCTGAGGATTCTTTGGACATCTAAGCTCTGCAGGAGAGCACATTTTGGAGGTATGGACGGCAGGACACATAAGTATTATTATTCTTCTGTTACAGTGCTTTATTTTTTTGGGTGACAATCTTGTTAAAAACACATTCTTAATACTTATCAACCCCACCGCCGGCGTACGGAATCTTCACTGAAACTGTGACATAGCAGGTGGGGCAACTACAGCATGCAGCAAGGGACTCAGGCATCCAACAGACCATAATGATCAATAAAATAAATGAGCACTTTCCTACAACTGGACCATTTGTAGACATTATACATACCTTAGACAGGCAGGAGGAAAAATGACATTGTAGGATCGCTCTAAACATAAGTTGCTCAGACATATTTCCGCTCGGTTAATCTAATTTACCACCCACTATTGTTTTATAACACAAGGGAAGGTAAAATTCCAGGACGGCTGTATATGTCATGAGGTCTTCGAGGTAATAAACACCAAATAAAGATTTTGATTGTTTGGCTATAACTGCCAAAACATGAGATTTTATGTGAACGCACGCTGAAATAAAACATAATATTCCACATTGTTCGGGCGGCTTCTGACATTCTTCTTGTCAGCTGGTTTATAGAAGCAAGATGGATTTGATGGGCAACTCTAGATTTCAGTTGGAAATTCTTGTCATTTTCATGTATTTTTTAGAAATGCTTTATAAAGGAGATTGATTTGGGGTAAATAATGTAATATTGTTGTGTACATAATAATATCGATGGCTTTAAAACTACGTACAGTTTGTATTTAATCATACAAATGGCGTGTATGTTCATTACCTATGCAGGAGCTGCATCCTACCTAGTGCTTGTGCCTTTCTGCAAGCCTGACACTCGCAACTAGTGATGAGGCGAACAGGTCCTTGTAAATAAAAAGTCCAGACTTTTGAAAAAATTCTTTATTTGGAAAAAAAACAAGACATGTTTTTGACAAGTCTTTTATTTAAAAAGAAAAACCCCAAAAAAATGAATCCACCGACGTAAGCCAACGCCAATCACGACGTCCAGCGCTGTCCATGATGACAACGACTCGACAAAATAAAATAAAAAATAAATAGAAATAATTTTTTTTTAAAGTCGACCGCCACCCCGCCTGCTCACGACGAACACCCTAGGCGGAATGGCATTTTGACAGATGCCGGCAAAACATAAACAATTGGGCGGAGCTAGCGGTGACAAGGGATGGGAACTAGGATTAGGTAGTCGGAAAGAGGCGATGGTCAGGTGACCTTTCCACCCTCCTGCCCTTACTCTTCTCTTTATGGGTAACCGGGGGGGGCTTTGCTGGTTGTTCCCGAGTGTTTGTCATAGCAGCGAGCGGGTTTTGAAGGCATAAATGTCAAATTGGTTGGGCCCGTCTTAGGTACGGCCTTACTCCCCTTCTGCTTTTACTAGTTTGAATGTTCAGTATAGTGGGGTGGTGTCATATCTGCAATTAATAGAGCAATTGTCTCCAGGTCTGTGTTCCTGCAGCTGGAGGCCTACTTATGCAGATAGGGTTCCTTGTAGGGATGCACCAATACCGATACTAGTATCTGTATCGGTGGCGATACCGTGTATTTGGGCGAGTACTCATACTCATTCCGGCCAATCAGCATGGAGCCGGCTTCCCGGCCAATCAGGAAGCCGGGAGGCGGCTCATTACTCACCGCCCGGCTTCCTGATTGCCCGTGAAGAATGTTTCCCGGCCAATCATCATTGAGCGGGCCAAACAACATGGAGTCGGCTTCCTTGGCAAACCTTTGACCAGATTGCTAGGGAAGCCGGCTCCAAAGCAGCGGAAGCACCGGTATTGATACTTGTTATCGGTGAGTACCGAAAGCAAAATATCGGTACTCATAGTTGATACCGCAAAACCGGTATCGGTGCATCCCGTTTTATTTATATTTGTTAATAAAAGGCTGCTATGGCCGTTCAAACGCCAATTTTGGTGTTTTGATTTGTAATTTTAAGGGGTTGAGGGTAGGGTTACCACCTTTTCTTCAAGTGAAACCCGAACACTCTAGTGACGCGCGGACATTTTTTTTTGAGAATGAGTCGTGGCTTATTCATATGTAAATCGCGCCGCCCATTCATATGTAAATACCACAGTTGAGACTATTTTCAGTGGGGGGGGCAGTAGCCCCTATCTTAATTTTGGTTGCCCCTGTCTGCCTGACATCTTGTGTCCGGGTTTCTGCTGCCATCAAACCTGGACACAGCATTCAAAACCCGGACTGTCCGGGTGAATCCTGGACAGGTGGCAACCCTAGTTGAGGGAGTGTGGAGGGTTGCGGCAGTGCAGAGGGTTGCGGGAGTGCGGAGGGTTGCGGGAGTGCGGAGGGTTGAGGGAGTGCGGAGGGTTGAGGGAGTGCGGAGGGTTGTGGGAGTGCGGAGGGTTGTGGGAGTGCGGAGGGTTGTGGGAGTGCGGAGAGTTTTGGCAGCGATATTTATGAATAAGTCTTCTCTAATACCCTAGTCATGTATCAGTGTTTGCTCTGTTATCTGAGCTGAAGGCTAATCCACCATATTGTTCTTGAAAAAGCCAACTGGATGCAGCGTGCTCCACAGGGAATTAAAGGGTCAGTCCCTCCAGAAGTGATATTTCAGTTCTAGGTGGCTCGTGATGGTCAGAGTCACCTGCTGGCTTTCTATGTCTTGGGGAAGTTTCTGTAGTAAAATATTGGGAGTTTTATTCTCCCGGCTGCGTACCCCTTTACCTTCCAGTCTCTCTCCTGCTGCTTTTAGTTAAAATCAAATGTTTTATTCTAGAGAATGACATATCTGGGCTGCGGCGGAATTCCTCAACGGACTCACCGAGAAACAAACAAGATTCATATTTTAAACAATACCCGTGCCGCCAAAAGTAAATAAACAGCTTTGTCGGATGACTACGGTTTTAAATCAGTAATTTCCTCTGTTCGG
>NW_017307040.1:144565-148374 GCF_000935625.1 Nanorana parkeri
TTTTTTATTATTCATATTTAGTATTATTATTATTATTATTATTATTATTAATCAAGCGACATTTGACCAAAACAAAAAGCTTAGTGCAGGTAGTAAAGTGGCTCTAAAGGGAAATGTTAATTTAGTGCTGAGGGTCTGATACTACTTTAACAAGCAATAAAATATTCTGTCACTAACCTTTTTAGCTGCTGCCACTGTGAAGCAATTCATCCTCAAAGTTTATAATACAAACAGTGAAGTTGTTCCGCTTTCTAAACGTTCTCCCTGTGTACCTGCTCAGTTTACATTGAGGCTGCAAAAGTCGCTGCAGGGAGAGGGGAACTGAGCTACTCAAAAGATGTATAAAGTTAAACTGAGATGCTTCCACTGCAGACTTTGAGGAGGAATTACTTCAGAGTGGCTTCAGCTACAGAGGTCAGTGAGGGCTTGTTATCAAGCTTTTTTCTTATGGCTTGTGAAGATTAAAACGTGTTTATTCAGATATTCAAGTACATACACTGGCCGCATTTCTACTTTAAAGTGCATTTTAAGCCAAACTTTTTTTTATTAGTTTTGGATAGGGATGAGCTCAGGTTCAGATGGAACCCAGTTTAAACCTGGGCTCCTCCAAACCTGGAAAGAGCTCCCCCTGAACATGGAAGAACATACCACCCAACCAGTTGTGAGTGGGAAATTCCCCACGCGCAGCTTGACATAAGGGATGCAGTGACATCATTAACCTTATATGGCTACATGCCTATATTTGGTAAATGACATGGCCATCTAAGGTCAATTATGTCACGCAAGCATCCCGCCACTTTGCAGCTACATGGGGTATGGGCAGTGGCGTCACAAGGGGCGTGTGGCCCGCACCCGGGTGCCACCATTGGAGGGGTGACACCAAAATGACTGACAGTAATTTTGGTGTCACTCTCTATGAAAATGGACCATACAAATAATACGAACAGCGCTCTCGGATTGGGCCAAGGGAATAGGGTGCTGTAGCTCTACCTCGCCTGCAGCCCTAGGAGACAGGAGGAGTGCCTGCACTTGTGGAACAAAAAACAAACGTGAGGGCGCAAGGCTAGGGGGACTATGAAACTGATTGTAACAAAGTGGGGGAAGCAAGAGGAGATGGTTCACTTACTTTTAAGTGGATCTCGGGACCGGATGGATGTGACAGTGTGTCCGTGTCCGCGCTGAAGCAATGTGAAGTGCCAGTGATGTGAGGACTGACGTCAGGCTGGGCTGCAGCTGCGGGTGGAGGAACTCGGGCTGTGAGATGGACGTGTCTGGGCCAGTGTCCGTGCCGTGGTGATGATGCAGGATGGAGAATCGGCCGGGATGGTGGTAAGGGGAGGAAGGATCAGGTTGGAACCCTCACGTTTGTTTGTTTGTTTGTTTTTTTATGAAAATGGACCGAGAACCCGACAGTGTCAGGAGAGAGGAGGGGACCCGGCAGCATACCTCATCCCGCGGGTGAACACCCCTTCCTCTCTCTGCTGGTGTCCATCACCAAGATGTCCGCCGGCAGGCGTCAATAAGATGGCCGCGCGTGCGCGGCAACATCACGCAAATGCACAATGACGTCACGGCGGGGTGTCACCCAGTTTCCGCCCCCAGGTGACACCCAGTTTTTATTTTACTCTCTGTGCCCCATTGGGGATGTTTACCTTCTCTTCCTGCCCTGTAAACAGAACAGGAAGTGAGGGGAAATCTCTCCAAAGTAAGGGAAATCCCCAAATGTTGAATTTTCCATCCTTTTTAGTCTCACTGACAGTGTTTACCTGGACGGCTAGAACGTTAATCTCCCAGACGGGGACACAAACACCGATAAATACCAACAAAAATGAAACTCAATAGCTCACCACTGTATTAAGTACTAAAAAACAAAAGTTTGGCCTTTAGATACACTTTAATGACTCTGTAGACCTAAACGTACTGCATGTAGCATTCCCAACCCTCTTCCTTAGGGGGAAGCAATTGTCCTCTGCACGCCTCACTTCCTGAACATTCTCTAAGTAACCCTCTGCCCATCCTAATAAATTCATGTAGACGTTTAAGACGCATTTTGTTCCCCATGACTGCTTGTGTTCAAGGTCCGCTTAATTCCCCAGGACACCCGGGGCATATAAAAAGTGGATTTATTGTAACAAGCTGTGATGTATTGATTGCCTATAATTTGCTATAAACAAGAAACAATGCCTAAGGCAAGCACGCACCTCCTCGTGCAGCTATACCGCAGGCCATTCTTTTTCCATTAAAATTGATATGATGGAATTTTGTATGAGCTGCGAACGTATATGTTTACTAATGTGTTCATGGAAGATAAGATGGTATATCTGGTTTACCTTTTCTGTGCCTCGCTGCTTATCCAAACTCAGCCCACTCACTGCTACAGCCAGGGGCAGAGAGATGATTGACCGTATTACTGAGCACGTTGGCTTCATATCGAGACATTTCACCCTTTTCTGCAAAAAAAAGAGGGATGTCTGAAACACAGCGAGCTGCAGATTAATGGGTCAGTTCATCCAAAAGTGACATTTCACCTTTTGGTAGATGATGCTGAGTTCAAAGAACAATTGTTCTTTATTTTTTTGGTTTATTTAGTCGCAACCACATTGAGTGCTGCCCATCCGGTCTTATATCTACCTTCAGCCCTGGTCCAGCTATCCTCACTAAGCGGTCCCACTCCGAGCCACAGAGCTTTCTCTCCAATAATGCCCCCTACCTATTGCACATTTGCCCCACGGCCCTATTCATTTCTATGGTAAACCCATAGTCATGGCCCACAAGGGCTATTATGGTAAATACAGAGCTGTAAAGTCAAGAGCAGTGCTTCTCAACTTTTTTTGGTTAAGGAACCCTTTAAAAGTATGCAAAATCTTGAGGCACCCCAGTCCAAATTGTCATAGATTTTTAAGGGGGCGCCCACACACAAAAACCCACAAAAATGTGGGGTTCTCCCTTCACATCAGGGTCACCATTTGCATCAGTAGGTCCCTTTTTACATCAGGAGGCCCTTTTTCATATCAGAGTCCTCCCCCCCCCCCCCCTTCATCTTAGAGTTCCTCCTTTACCTCAGTAGCCCCTCTTTCATATCAAAGTCCCCCCTTCACCTCAGAGTTCCCCCTTTACATCAGTAGCCCCTTCACATCAGCAGCCCCTCTTTCATATAAGAGCCCCCCTCTTTCCCATCAGATTCCCCTTTTACATCAGTAGCCCCTTCACATCAGTAGCCCCTCTTTCATATCAGAGTTCCCCCTTTACATCAGTTGCCCCTTTACATCAATAACCCCTCTCTGATATCAGAGCCCCCCCTTTCACATCACATTCCCCCTTTACATCAGTAGCCCCATTCACCTCAGTCTTCATTCCCCACCTTCACATTACAGTCCCACTATCACAAAATAGGCACAGATGAGGAAGTCAGAAGGCACACCAGTGTGCCATGGCACCCTGGTTGAGAAAGGCTGGTGTAGATGGATAAGTTTGCTCTGGTGACGGGGGTGCTTTAATTCGTAGCCCCCGTTGTGAAGTTCCAGTCCTTGCTGTTTTACGTATTTTGCAGTCTAAACAGGTTTATTTACAAGGAATCAGGGCATGCCGAATATGACTCCTGACTCCCACGTCCATTTAGTATGCTCCTAATGAGTCATGATAATCAAAAAGCAACTGAACCCACCAACATTATGAAGAAAACAAGATTAAAAATTGAAAAAATAAAAACAAAATCATAATTTGTATCTAAACTGAAGACAGCAGAAAGCCCCAATGGCATTTCTTAAAACAGTAACACTTTTCATGAAAAAAAACACGGTGTCCTTTTT
>NW_017307040.1:148749-152009 GCF_000935625.1 Nanorana parkeri
AATACACTTAAAAAAAAAAAAAGAGACATTTATTTTTTTGTCAGGTAAATATGAAACATTGCATTATAAATATTGTGCATTCTTATTTATATCCAGAAGGTGGCGCTTTAGACTCTTTGGTTTTCCTGTCTCCTTCTCATCCTGCAGTTGTTTACAGAGCTCAGTAACTGAATGAAATGAAATGTGAATTATAGGGTTGTCTGCCTTTGTTACTATGAACTTAGTCTTAACAGTAATTAAACTTAAGCTGACAATCCTCCATGTGCATGGTCATTTTTCTGCAAAACTTGCTCACCCCTCTGTTCTGATATGCTGCATTTAATTCCTCTTTTTAAAGGATGTGTCCCCATGTTGTCTTTTCCTGCTTTGATCATGTGATCTGGGACTGTACAGTATTTCAATGTATTCATTTTCCAAAAATCAATGCATCAGACGGAGTGCAGAAAAAGTTAGGTAACTCCCCTCTTAGTTGTTACAAGTAGACATGGAAAGAAATCCATTTCGGATTTCCGTTTCGGATCGATTCTAATTTTTTTTTCCAGATTTCGAAATCGGATCCAAAATCCAGTTTGTTATTTGGAATTCAGATTGATTTTGAATTTTTTTTCCGGATCAATCCAAATTAATTTTTTTTCCAGTTCATTAAATTGAATCTCTTTGGATGGAGTTTATTATAATGATAAACATGACATTTAAAAAAAAAACACAAATAAAACAGCGCGGGGTCCCCCCCTCCCAATTCATACCGGACCCTTTGGGAAGATTTGAAGATTTTCCAACTATTTCTGTTTCAATGACAACTGAGAATTTTGGTGATGGTCACCAGGACGTATATAGAGGATGATGCTCCCCTGAGGGTGCACAGACAGCAATAACAAAAACTGACAGGGGTTGTATCAATTTCCTACTAAATCCACAATTTTGGCTTTAGAAAAAACGAAATTAAAATTGAGCCAAACCATGAAAACATTTTTGATTTAAAAAGTTTATAATATAAAACAGAACCTCAGTCTGTGCATTCATATGATACCAAACATGCTTATAGATGCCTTTTCAGGTCATTGGGGTGTATTGGGTTTGTAAACGCCATTGCTCAAAGTAGAAAAAAAAACAATTGGCTGCAATAAGGGTTTCTTTTCTTCTCTTCTTTGCTCCAGGCATTTGATGGCTTCATCTTCGCTTTCTTTGCTGTGGAAATGGTCATTAAGATGATCGCGTTGGGCATCTTTGGGCAGAAGTGTTACCTGGGAGATACTTGGAACAGGCTGGATTTTTTCATCGTCATGGCTGGGTGAGTGGTAAATGATGTCCTCGGGGACCGACTCGCACAACTTGTGTTCAGTGTTGTCTCTATGTTCTTAGTCCAATTACCAGAATGTCCCCTCATCAGATCATTTCCTGGAGGGTCCTTTGTGATACGGGTTCATTAAAGGGGGGTTCCCCCTTCAACTGGCTTCGGTCTGTTGGTTTGTACGAGGGCGTTTTGCTTCATTTTTTTCTTTTTTCTTTTTACAATTCTTTTGTTTTTGTTTTCTTTAGCTTTGAATCGTTGGTGATCCTTAAGAGTTATTTCCGTCACCCTAGAACAGGGTGGGCAACTCTGGCCCTCCAGCTGTTGTGGAACTACACTGTTGTGGAACCAGTGGCGTCACAAGGGAGTGCACCCAGGTGACACCATTGAAGAGGTGACACCAAAATGACGGACAGTCATTTTGGTGTCACCCCCTATGAAAAGTCGGACACTCGGTCATGGACTGTGAGCCGAACACTGTCAGGAGAGAGGAGGGGACCCGGCAGCATACCTCATCCCGCCGGGTGAATGCCCCCTCCTCTCTCTGGCGACGTCCATCACGCCCCTGTGTGGAACCCTACACTGCAAGGGTTAACTGCCAATTTTGGTCTACGTGTTAAAATAAAGGAAATATACTCACCTGATCCTCGGTCCCACAGCAGTAACCGCTCCCCTCTTTCCTTCCGCTCTGGTGGTGGAATGTCCCACGACATCCTCCGGCAATCTAAGAAACCAGTGATGTCATCACATCTAATGCAACTGCGTTAGACATGATGATGTTACCGGTCCTTAGACCTCCAGAGACCGGTTGAACCACCGAGAAACGGGTCAGTGTATTTTCTATATTTTAGCCCCTAGACCAAAATGAGCACTTAACCATTGCAGTGCAGGGGTTGCCCGTCCCCTGGCCTGTGCACGAAACAAAAACAAAAAAGCAGATCAAGCTGCAATACTCAATTCAAGTCTAGAGCTGTCCCTGCAGTACCTCTTCTTCTCCGCAAGATGACCTCAGTCTTCTGGGTTAAATGACAAACAGCCTTCTCAACCTGAAAGACTGAGGAAAGACTGTGAATGCAGCTGATGGTCCCGTTGTGCTGCTTCTCCTTCTCCCATTCTCAGCTTTGCTGTACCGGGACTGCAAGAGGCTGATGCCAAGTCTAATTCATGCACCTACACTGCTTGCAGCAGAGAAATGCATTTAAAGAGGAACTTTACTCATATTTTTGAAATGACAACAAAGGCACCTTTAGAAATATTTAGTAATGACAATCTACAACCAGATACTTTTCTTTTCCTCCCCATTCTTCTAACAGGGGCCATTTTTACTAAGGCCAGAAAAATATATATCTCCCTTTATTCCTGGAACTCTGGCACATGTGACTAGGACATGTCACCATGCACATCATCTCAGGGGAGGAAAATGCCTTTTCCCTGAGATCTCCTGAGATTTCCCAGCAATGCTCAGCTGATGTAACCATTCCAGGATGCAACGCTTGGTCACAGATTACATCACTAATGCCCAAGAGGACCAGGAAGTGGAAAAACAATAATTGTTAGTAAAAGAAAAATATGTTGGTTTAACTAATAAATGTAAGATGATTTCATATCAGCATGCAGAGCTGCATGGTGATGTGATTTTTAGTGATAGGAGGTAAAAGGTCCACTTTACAGAGAAAGAAAGAAAGAAAGAAAGAAAGAAAGAAAGAAAGAGAGAGAGAGAGGTTTCGAAGGGAGGTTAAGGAAGGAAGGAAGGAAGGTTAAATGTGTCGCTTTTCCTCTGGTCCTGACACAGGAACACGTTTAGGAAACAGAGAAAGAAAGAGAGAGTGAGAGAGAGAAAGAAAGTTAGGAAGTAAGGTTAAATTTATACTTTTTCCCCCAGTCCTGACACAGGAACACGTTTAGAAAACAGAGAGAGAGAGAGAGAGAGAGAGAGAGAGAGAGAGAGAGAGAGAGAGAGAGAGAGAGA
>NW_017307040.1:152185-154194 GCF_000935625.1 Nanorana parkeri
AGCCACGAAACAGAAGAACGGAAAAAAAAAAGAGAGAGAGAGAGAGAGAGAGAGAGAGAGAGGGAGAGAGAGAGAGAGAGAGAGAGAAAGAAAGAAAGAAAATAAAAAAGTTAGGAAGGAAGTTTAAGGAAGGAAGTAAGGTTAAATGTATCCTTTTTACTCCAGTCCTGACACAGAAACACGTTTAGAAAACAGAGAAAGAAAGAGAGTGAGAGGAAGGAAGGGAGGAAGGAAGAAAGGAAGGAAAAGAAATACATAGTTGCCCTGAATTGTGTCTTTATATCTGCCTGGAGCTCGGCTTTAGGAAATATAATATTTTTTCAGGAGATTTTTTCTCCTGGGTGGTTCTCTTTAAGGACCAGAGCAGCAGATCCCAGTCCTTTTATATATAATTTTTCCCCTCCGGTCCTGACACGGGAACACGTTTAGAAAACAGACATCACGCTGTATAAAACCTTTTTTTTCCCTCTCCGCTCCGTCTCCATCAGCAGGAAGAAGTACAACTCTGTTTGGCACGGTGAATTCTTTCATACACTGCCAGGTCTGATGTCTGGCGATGGAGCGCTTGCGAACTTCACATACATTACAAGTAATAAAAGTTCTAATAGAGAGCACTAATTTCTTCTGACCGCATTAGTCATCATCTTTATTTTGATATCACCTTGCAGCTGCTTAGTCACAGCGCTGTAAATTCTCTTTTTTTTTTTAGTTCTCTCTGTAAACTCCGAGGGAAAAGTTTGATTTCCATAAGAGGAAAGGCAGTCCATGCCAAAAAAAAAAAAATATGTTCTCGGAGCAGCAGGAAAATCACATTGCAGGAGATGTTTATGGCAGCCCTGTCCTGTTATGTAAAAAGCTGCAAATGAAAATAGCAAAGGGAATTAAAGAATTAATACAATTTCAGCCGGCCAGAAATGGTGAGCTGGCAGCTCTGGCATTTGCCAAAAAGGCTGGAATATACCAATAAGCTGCTCTTAAAAAGACAGTGTCACCAGAAAAAAAATCCTGATAAAGAGTACCGTAATAATATTTACCAATCAGTAGAGGAGAGACTTTCCTGCAGACCCACTGCGGGCCAATTTCAGCATCTGACATACTAGTGGCTGCGTCCTCCGTGGTGAGCAGCGGTTCTGCTGTTTTTATAAAAAGAAACAAATCTAGTGCCAGTCTCTTTAAAAAATGGGCAGATATAAAAGAACAGTATGTATTTATTAATATATCAACAAATTATTATTTAAAATGTTTGGAATTACCTGAATTTGACTAGGTATCAGTCTCTTGTATTCCCTGTAAAGCAGAGCTCCGAGTAGCATTAGGTCGAAGCAGCAACTAGTTCATGTTCTCTTTGGGTCACATGGGGGGGGGGGGCAGCAGGCAGAGTGGCATGACTCTGCTGCACATTGTGTGCCCACCCAGCTTTGCAGGAGCTGACCCGGGACGCTCTTGCCGGTGTTCCGCCCTACTCTTGGCAACCAGTAACATCACTGGTTACCAGGCCACCGTCCCGCCCAGCTTTGCAGGAGCTAAGCCGTGACGCTCTTGATGGGGCCCCGCCCTACTCTTGGCAACCAGTGATGTTGCTGGTTGCCAGGAGCTGAGTGGGATGCTCTGGCTGGCGTACCCACGACCCAACGTTCACCACCAGTAAACCCTCCCCTAGGGACACCACTAGAGTTGCTGCTCGTTTATTCAGTCAGCAGTCTGGAGGTGGGAAGATGACACCACTGTATTCCTTAACCCCAACAAAGAAAGTAGTGTCATCCTCCTGACTTTGCTGTCTGGCAGAGGTGTGCGGATCACAAAAGTGGCTGGACAGAATTACAAATCCTTTGGCAGATAAAACAGGTCATTATAGGTCTGTTATTGGAAACGCCATGGCTTCTGCATCTATCTCCCTCAATCCCTCATCACAGCTGCTGCCATTCAGCTTTCAGGTCTGACTGGACTACAAACCTCCAGCCCTTGACTGCACTTTGGCTTACCGAGACTGTCTAGAAAGCATCTTTGTG
>NW_017307040.1:154206-156114 GCF_000935625.1 Nanorana parkeri
AGAGAGCCTCTAATTAATAAGTGCCCAGGCGACTTGCCCAGTACATTATGGAGTAATTGACGTTTTTAACAGCATGAACGTCAACATAATAAGTGGCTTGTTTTCTGCCATAAGTGGACTTGGAAGGAACGTGCCTATTAGCGGGATGGGCCGATGAGCTGCCCACATAAGATACATGAATGCTGGGCTACTTTTTGGCGTGTTTTTTTTTTTTTGTGAATTGATTATGTTGATTATGTCAAACGCACAGGCATCAGGCTGCAGACTGCGAGAAACATAAGTGGAAGCATCCAATTAACTTAATACATACAATATATAATCACTTATGTGTGCTTTAGGCATTTGCACATAAATTAGCCGGGGCATAAGAATAGGTCACAAATGTTAACCTGGCCACACTGTTAAACCGGCTACAATCCAAACCGTGCCCTATCGGCACCACCAGGCTGTTACAGTACCTCCCAGGTCCGCATCTGTACAGCCCGGGGCATGGCTTGCCCTATCTGCCTGCAGCGAGTCGCATGTTGGCACGAATGTTAGCATATGCTCGTGATGTGTTTTCTTCCCATCTATCCTGTACATGTGCTTCCCATTGTTCTGTCTTGCTTGTTGCTCACCCAGATGGCTTGACCCTTCCCATATCTTCTGCCCTTGTTGCTGACCTTGCTTGTTCCTGATATTCTCACCTGCTGCCTGCCCCGACCTCTGCCTGGACTTTGACTATGCTTGCCTCCCAACAGCCTCAACCTCAGTCTGAATGTCGACCAGCTATAGTGCATTTTAACTTACAAATTATGCAGCGCTGCATAATTTGTAAGTTATTTGTTTTGACCCCACGGTCGATTTTGCTGCAGCCTTCAAACTTAATTGGCACACTAGCACTTATACACTTTTCTAGGTCCAGCGCAGAATCACTTATATCTATAGTGCATTTTACCTGTCTCTACATCGTAGCTGATATGCTCCTGCAATCCCCTTGGTGAGGAAATTCTGAGGGTTGCAACCTGATGACATCTCAAAGCAAAGTGGCTCAGGGGCCACTGGAGTCACCAACCCATCACTCCTTGCGGGGTGCTCTAATTAAAACCAAGGTGTCACTTAGATTCTGTGCATTAGGTGTGCCCATATCTCCTGCCACTGGGCTGGAGGAGAGAATTATGACCATGTGTGGTTAGCCTTGTATGGTTTGTATTCAATCAGAACATTCCCATGTATAAATGCACACCTTTCCCCAATAAACCACATTGAAGAGGACTAACTGTTGAAGTTGTGATAGAAAAAAAAGGCAAGCAGAGGATAAAGGACTGGTCAACGGTATTGCTGGTCTCCCTGCAGCTGATCTTTTCCCATTACTGGCTTACCATGCTTTGTTGTCATTGTGTGAGGGCTTTACCATCTTGGTAGAGGCAGGGCCTTATCAAGAGATGCCCCCTGATGACGGAAAGACCAAGAAACAGCAGGAAAGGTGAGAAAAGAACAGATACACAGAATAAATGAAGCACAAACAGGGAGAACCTTGTATTTCAGGTGTTCACGTACAGCTTCCCCTCCAGGGAGGAGAACAATGAGCAGCACAGTAGTGGCATCACCAAATATCACTCCAAATCTGGTGAGACAAAAATGCCCTAGGTGATCTAACACTGCAGATTACAGCTAGGAGGCTCGATACAGGAGTGCCAATTAAGAGGGAGACACCAGCATCATGCAGTGGGAGATCGAGATGCAGGTATCAACTACCTCGCCCCCCAAAAAAAGCTATCTTCACATTATCCCACACTGACCAAGTGCAAACAATATGGTCTCAGCCAAACTCATCATCAGCAGCATTCATCAAGCAAGTCTTCTGGGATTATCCTACCTGACTCTCAAAAAACAAAGCTAGACAAATTTAAAAGAGAAATCAACCAG